>NC_047022.1:42649399-42798609 GCF_902652985.1 Pecten maximus | reverse complement strand
ATTTGATTCTACTAGTATAACAATAAGGTGTAATTTATCTGATATCTGTAATTGGTGTGTTACATATGAATTGTAATGAACCTGTTTATTTTTATTTCTTGGTACCAGATTGATCAGAAAAAATCAAGAAAATCATCGATCTGAGAAGACGCGTATACCAGTTACAGTGGAACTATGCTTGTCTGGAAACCAGCGACAGTTTCCTTTTATATTTTTTTTTTTATTTTGATATTAGTTTCTATGCAACCAGGTATATTGACGATTGAAGAATATGTACAATTTACATAATTTTGTAACTCCAAAATCAAATATTTGTTTTTTCTTAAATTGATATGAGCAATGTATATAAAGCTTACGCTTATGTACTAGAATTGTTGATTTGAATAATTAACGTCATTTTCATATTTTGCGACTGGTTTGACAATTTGCAGCAAACTATTGTCAGTAAGATATTGGTTGGGATTCGTTGTTATAGCTTTTCTGAGAATATACTATCAAATTGTTTAAAAAAGCATGGCTTAAATCTATACAGGTCAGTCTGTACAATTTTTGAAAAAATAATACACAAAAAGGTATTAGTTTTGATTTTTGGAATCCGTTGGACTCATTTCGCTTCCTATATTATAGAAGTGCGCAATTCTAATTCATAATGTCTAAACATGTATGTATTGCATTTATCACAATTAACATATATATACAGCTTTTAATATTTGTTTTGAACAGGAATGGAAATATTTTAACATAAGTAGAGGTAATCTGCACAGATAATACATTTTATATCGATTTCTTATTGACATAATAATACGTGTGATATCGGACTATAACTATGATCTATATAACTATATATACAGTAATACCTTTGATATCGGGCTATAGATAGAGAGTACATAACACCATACTACCATATTTACATGTAGTTAATGCTATTTGGGATCGGTGATTCATTGATTTTCATAGTTATAGTATCGCTGTTATTAAAGACGATGGCTGATGAAAAGATAAAAGCGCAGGAGATATAAAATGTGACATAGTTGTTTTTAAATAATTTGTGTTTTGTCCCATTAATAGTTCACCGTTTTATATTTTAAATATCTCATAATTCGTCTCGAAATAGTCATGCATACTTTGAGGACCGAATTGATTTTAAAAGAAAACATGTCTCGTTAAAGCTTACATCCCATTAAGACAGCAATATAAGCAAGATGTGACTTAAAACTATATATTAATACTCAATGTGCTTGCTCTGGTTATCAATAAAAACACATTCATATTCATGTTGGTTGATTTTTCGACTTTTTACCAGTTACGTGTATAAAAAAGGGTCTCATGATTACATCGTGTATGGCTATCGCTTAATAATAGGGGTTTATCATTATTGTGTAGTAATAATAGAGACTAATGGAAACCATGCCTGTAAAAAATCAAGAATAATTTTCAAGGAAACCATATATTCAGCTAAAAAATAAGAACAAATATACAGAGGATATTGATGGTTTCCCGTTTAATACAAGATACAATTCACGAGTATTACAGAATATCGATATTTTCACGATTGCGAAGCACGAGTGAAAAATATCGAAATATTCTGTCATACGAGTGAAATATATGTTATATTAAACAGGAAACCGTTCAATTTTCTTTTTATTGCACACATAAACTTAAAAAAAAATTAAAAAAAACATAGAAAAATTAATAAAGTGCGGGAATAAGTAACACAGCTCATGACGTCATCTCTTTGTGACGTTATTCCACGCCAACTTGACGATGCCATGTATGAAGGGACTGGTCAACGCAATTTAAGTGTTTTCTGCCGTTATCCGATAATCTGTGCGTGGATAGCTAACGCCAAGTGAGTAATTTGTCAAAACTAGTCTGAATATTGCAGAAATACGGCAAAATAACCCTTTTATATATCTCCGCTTCGATTGGAAAAATCCACAAGTTTCAATGAGGTCATTACAAAGGTTCGCTCTGATTGATCAGAAACGAAAAACTGATATTTTTGCTGGAGAACTGGTATTTACACTGCTCATCGCTGCAGTGAAAATATAAGTTTTATTAGTTTTATAAATTTCTTTATTTAACTGGTAAAAATACAATTAAAAGATATAAATGGGGACTCTTGAAAAAAGTAAAAAGGGAATAAATCCGGTGTAGCAGCCTATTCTTTCCCCTCTGTATGTATAAAGTTTTTGGGTTATCATTTCTATCTAAGCTAAAATAGTCAAAACACTTAATACTACATTTATATCGGTTTTTACCATTATTTCTTTGATACTTTTAATTGCAAGAATGGATGCAGGCTGAATAACTTTTTCTGCGATCTTAAAACAAAAGCAGTAATCCCAGAGAACTTTAATTCTGATGAATCAATTTTGTTGGCCTTAAAGTTGATGATTTTTTTTACATGCAACATGAAATATATTTATTTATGGTTTATTATGCAGAACATATACATGGCTTGAATGCAAATAAAATGATTATAATGCATACAGTCTAGTTCTTTGTATGTTATATGATTTAATTCTGGTGAATATATATTATGGAAAATTAATATTTAATGATACAAGAAGTGTCCAAAGGTTTTTGAGAAGTAATTTTGTCTAATCAACATATGATGTCATTTTAAAAGTTGAAATGAAATGTGCAAGCAGACAACCAGCGATTGAAAAGTAATTGGGAACTTTCCTGTACTATAGGTGGAAGTAAAGAAGTCAAGAATTGGCTGAAAAGTTATCTCCTCCATTGAATGTGAAATGTAGTCAAAGGTTTTTACAAAAACTAATGGAGTGAAATATGGCCTAGCAGGTATATTGCCCACCACCATAAATGGTGGACAGGGGAAAATGGGCTAGCCCAGAGTTTCCCCACTATTATAAACTATGAATTATTTTTATTTTCCGAATATTCACGAGAGAGCCTCAACACTAATTCAAAACATTGAAACTGATAGATGGAAAGATTTCGCGAGCCAAAAGTTTCCCTGCTAACATAGTTTATAGGGGGGAAAGAATGGGCTAGCCAAAAATGTCCCCGCTAACATAGCTGATAGGGGGAAAGAATGGGCTAGCCAAAAGTTTCCCCATCTCCAAAGCTGATGGGGGGAAAGAATGGGCTAGGCAAAGATTTCCCCGCTAACATAGCTGATAGGGGGGAAAGAATGGGCTAGCCAAAAGTTTCCCCATCTCCAAAGCTTATAAGGGGGAAATAAGGGGGAAAGAATGGGCTAGGCAAAGATTTCCCCGCTAACATAGCTGATAGGGGGGAAAGAATGGGCTAGCCAAAAGTTTCCCCATCTCCAAAGCTTATAAGGGGGAAATAAGGGGGAAAGAATGGGCTAGCCAAAGATTTCCCCGCTAACATAGCTGATAGGGGGGAAAGAATGGGCTAGCCAAAAGTTTCCCCATCTCCAAAGCTTATAAGGGGGAAATAAGGGGGAAAGAATGGGCTAGCCAAAAGTTTCCCATCTCCAAATTTAAAGCCGACAGGGGGGGGGGGGGGGGGGGGGGGGGAGAATGGGCTAGCCAAAAATTTCCTCGCTAACAAAGCTGATAGGGGGGAAGAACGGGCTAGCCAAAAGTTTCCCCATCTCCAAAGCTGATAGGGGGGAACGAAAGGGCTAGCCAAAAATTTCCCTGCTAACATCGCTGATAGGGGGGAAAGAATGGGCTAGCTGGGGAGGGGGGGGGGGGGGGGGACTTTCAACTAGGGGGGGGGGGGGGGGGGGGGGATTGGCTAGCTGATTGTTTCCCCGGGGAAACTTTTGGCTAGCCATTTCTTTCCCCGGGGAAAGTTTTATGGGGGGAAAGAATTGACTCCTACACCGGGTACAGCGGCATAGAAAGCGCCTTCTGCTTTATCGGCGACACCCGCCATGTAAAGCTAGATCAAATCCATATATACTTACATTCTCAAATAGGAGAATTAGGCTGGTGACAACAGAGCCATTAAGTGTATCTAACAGATCTGACTTTATCCTTTATCATGATATAATGTGATCACCATGACGAATACTTTCACTTAGTACATATTAGGTGAATCTAAGGCGGGACGATACTATTTTTTACACACGTCTTCAGCAAACGCATGTGAAAACACTACAGCCTTGTCAAAGTATTGATAACATCGTTGATTCCAATACAGGTATAAGGTTATTTAGTATTATGACGAAGTGAGTTTTCTTCACCGAGAGAGACATTGTGTTACACACCAAGACATATTTACCTATATATTAAACTGTTAAGACGGTTTCTGGCAATGTTGAGAACAACACTCAACTAATTTACTACAATCATTTCAGACAGGACTTGTTTTGATTACTTGATAACCCCCCTTTAAAACCAGCTATAACAGCTCCCTGTAAAAGCAATTATATGAAGTTGTTTTTTTAAAGTCATTGTTACTCATGTACCCTGCGTTCTGCATTCATTCACATGAATTAAACAAGCTGGGCCTTGTGTGATTAATGGAAATGATATTGTATTTCATATAAGATATGCATGATATTTGGATGTCAATATATTCAATTATACAAAAAATGACTTCGAGTTAATCGAACTGTGGGAATGAATATATCCACAGACATTTGATATTGGTCTCGCAAATTAATAAGTACACCAATTCAAATCTACGTCAAGCAGGTGGGAATAGATACTTTAATAACACAATTTACATTTAACCTCTACAATTTATTCATCAGGAAAATATAGTCTAGATTACCATTAAAATAGTGAAATGTCAAATAAATATGCAGGGCAGTAGCGAGATATGCCTACACTGTTTTGCAGTAACGTGTGCAAAGAAAATGGTTTTGGATAGCTGCCAAGTACTTGAAATAAATCTAGCAAATTAATGGGGAATATATACAAATCCATATTAAGCAGGTGGTTAGAGGCTTTAATAACACGATTTACATTTAATGTCAACAATCCATTTATTGGGAAAACATGAATTAAATTACCATTTCACTATTGAAATTTCTAATGAATATCTAGGGTAGTGCAGAGATATGATTGCACCGTTTTGCAGTGAGGGTATAAAGAAAATGGTTTTCGGATATGTAAAGATAGGCTCCTTAGGCTCATTAAGGCTTCGGTAAGTTATCTAGAACGAATGTTAGATAATATCAAATATACAGAGATTGTAGGGAAAAAAAGGGGAACGTAAGATTATTGTGTATCTTAACGGGATTCTTTTCAATTCCATCTTGTTTTTGTTTATCAAATAATGAGTGTCTATATTTAAGTATGGTAAGTGTAGGAATGTATGATAATAGCCATAGACTATTCACAAGCTTTAGTAATGAGTAGGTCTCGTTTCCGTCGGTGATATGCGACAAACACTACTATTTTGACAGCAGATGTAAAGTACTTTGACTTACTTGTTAATTGAAATTAAGCCAATTTCTTCAAACAATTTAAAGGTTATTTATAATTGGAATAAAAAAAACTCATTGACTACACACACTTAAACCTTACGTAAAAACGCCTGTATAAATCGACTCCTTTAAAATCAAAGGTATTTTTTTGTTGAGTCAGGTCCGATGACGAAATATCTTATGCCTGATTCGAGCTCACTGAATATAGCTCTTTGTAATTTCTAACCGTTCCGTTACAAACAGCTCCCAGTATTCACACCGAGTGGATAGGGTTAATAGCTAAAGGTTTTTCTTATGGTAGAAGTGTGAAACATTTCAATGCAAATTGATTTTATAATTTCCTAATAGATGTTGCAAGAAATGACAGGACAACACCTGATCAAAATCGTATTGGCCGTACGCCATTGACAAAGTATACGTCATGCAAGTAAATCATTGAATCGAAACCAATCCTGACTTTATACCTACTTACAGTATGATCAAGGTAACACAATTGCACAATTGAACTTCATGTATCATTAAGCATACAATAAAGTAATTAAGATATTCCTTGCCTTGTATTCAATATAGTTTTGGATGTTATATGTAACCATAAAGATGATTTTAACATTAATCAATATTGGCCCTCACCTAAGTCGCTTGCCGAACATGAACAGTACGGTAAATTCCACTGTGGCATACCACTCGTATGAATATGGCTTTCAACTGGGTTCCTCAATGTGAAAAGTGGTGTGTTCAAAAAACAATTAAAATTTTTGTTCTTGTCATAGGATAAAAGGTATTGATAAACTGAACACTCCATAAATGGTTGCTCAAATGAATGAACAAAAAGACTATACCTTAAATATCAAGCATTGGTGATTTATATCGGAGGATAATTCTGAAATGTTGTACATAGACCAGAACTATCCTAATAGTGTATCTTAATACGACAGTTTGCGTGATAAATTCACTTACTATACAAAATAGTGGTTTGGGTTGTGTTGGATATTGGGTAAATAAATTGTCACTTTCTATAGTCTAACCTAGATACATATTATCTTGCTTTTTATTTATATTGTACAGCACTTGAAATATTAAAATGGTAATTGTAATATTGCGCCGTAGGCCGACTTTGTAGATCCAAATTCTATTGATCAAGTAAAACATTCAATTAGTCAGGATAATCGAAAACGTGCGTAGATAAGAGTATACCTTATAGATGTATCTTCATGTACCTTCATTCGATCAACGAACATTTTGTTATGTTATTATTGTTATTATGTTAAGCATTATAAAGCACAAAGATCTTTCTCTTATGTGCGACATGACTTGAACAAAATATTAATAGTTTTTTCGTCGCCATTTGGACGTGGCCAAGATGCCAGGACCTTCAGGAAATATTAAAGTGTAAGTTACAAAATGTTCGTGACAACTAACTAATATTCGACATTCACGAGGACACAAATTGCATTTGTAAAAAGAATATTTTACATGTAATCACAAGTAAGAGGCACACATTTCCAAACCCACGATTTATAACTACGGCCATGTTGTTTATATCAATGTTTACATTATATCCATATATTTATACCATTTGAAACGACCGTGGATAGGACTATAAGCACATAGTTTTATTGGGTTTATTCCAGTACAGGATTGGTACAATCCTCTTCCCCGGATACGAACTAACAAAGAAATGATTAATAATGGTAATAATATCGATAAAATTTAGATATAATCCATATAATACAAATAATACAGAATGCATGGTTATATAACAGTCAAATTAGTCGTTTGCCTCTGAAAATAACAATTGTGGCCTTATTTTTCCTAAATCTTATTTTTAAACGGTTTGTGTTATCAGCATATATCAAATAGTCTGGTAGAGTGGTAATTATTCTTTTTCCTTTGTTTGGTTCTCACATCTTTCCATAATAATCGCATTTTATGTGTGCGGTAAAGCAGAGACGCGGCCTTATACACCTGTGTATACAATTTCACGAACAATAATTATCCTTTGGTGCACCTTTGTGTGCAAACTACGAATAAACTTGTTCACGCATGTTGTTAAAAAAAATCCCAAAGAAATAAATATACGTGTGATCTATCGTGTCGCCACTATACAACCAACCCTGTCCCCGCCAGAGGGCGCAACATGTTGCACTATATTTAGAGTATCGCTATATTTGAAATGGGTTTTCCCATAACTTAAACATTGAATTGTATACCAAAAACTAAGAATAAACACTGCATACAGAACATAAAAATATACATAGTTGTGTCAGTCTATACTGCTCTGAATATTTGTTTTGAAGAGTGATGAAAATATCTTAAAGAGACATCACGGTAAACCAATTTTTATTTTGGATTTTTTCATATTATTGGGTATATCTTTAAAAAAAAAACCTTTTTCAGTGTGTGTGTTATGGATTTGCATACATCCCTTCACCCATCACGAATTATTCAATTTATGATCTAAATTAATGACGTGTATGACGTGCCTGGTGATTACAATTTCTTCTTCATTTCGTGAGTTAATTTGTAATGGTGATTTATACAACCTAGAACCTTTAGAAGGCAAATATGTACTCATATTTTGCAAAAAAAGGATACATTGGAAAAAGAAATTGATCACTTATGTTCATCAGAGCCCATGCATTGTAGTACGTATTACTTTTGGCCACAATTACCATGCATACAAGGATATATTTCTTAATACATTCTGTTATGTAAGGCTATCTATATACTCATATAAAGCAAAAAGCTAAACAGGCTGAAAATAAAAATCATTTGGACATTTTAAAAAGGCAAACACCAAAACCTACTTTAAAGGTACCCACTTCTTGAACAAATACCAAAACTTCTTTTTCTTAATATTATCTTAGTTTTGGTTTGGTTTGGTTTGTTTTTGTTTAACGCCCTATTACCAGCCATGGTCATTTAAGGACGTGCCAGATTTTGGAGGTGGACAAAAGCCGAAAACCACCGGCCTACGGTCAGTACCTGGCAACTGCCCCACGTAGATTTCGAACTCGCAACCAAGAGATGGAGGGCTAGGGTGCAGCGTACGTATTTGATCTTCATATTAGCGTCACACTCTTATAATATGAATATTCACCTTTACAATGACATTACACTGACCCGTGAGCTTTCATCTTCTCCATGCTTTACGTGATACATATTATGTTTGCAATTGTTATCAGTAAAGAAAAATCACGTTCATATTCATATTGGTTGGGTTTTTTTTCGTTTTAAATACATTATTTGAGCTCCTGCTAGATTATTAAGTTTCATCGGCATCTTTGGAAGTGTGTAAATAAAGTATCTGCATCATAAGAAATTCTAAACCAGGCTTCATATACCGCTTTATCGTTATGCATCTGTAATAGTAGCAACAGAAATTTATGAAACCCATATCTGTAAAAAAAAGGGGGTAAAAAGAATCTGTATAAGGAAACCATACTTTCAACTGAAAAAGCACAAGTATAATAAATCCGGGTACACCGGCATAGTAAGCGTCTTCTGCTTTATCGCGAACACCCAACATGTAAAGCTAGATCCAATCCATGGTAAGTTACATTCTTAGTAGAACTACGGTTGAGACAACCTAAAGAAATTACTGCCTTTTGCAAGAAAGATTTCTCAAGGTGAGTGGAGATGCACTCAAATAAATTAATCATAGCGGACAGAAAAGCCATTTAAAACTAATTATAACAGCTCCCTTTAAAAGCAATAACATGATGATTTAAAGTCATTATTTTCGTATAATGTAAATGAGTTTAATAAATTTAATTGAATACTGATATGACCCATTAAATAAAGATGGTATATAAATATGAATATTCGTACAAACAAACACAGTGCTAATTTAGGTATAACCATGCATTTCAAATTAGATGTAAATGCAATTCCAGTCTTTCAAATTTATTGGAAAAAAGTATTCAAATACGTCAAGCAGGTGTATAGAAATGTTAATAACCTAATTTACATTCAATGTCAACAATCAAATCACCAGGAAAACATAGAAAAAAAAATACTTTTGGATTAATGAAATGTCTAACAAATATGAAGGATAGGAGAGATATGTTTGCACCGTTCTGTAGTGACAAGTATATAGATTGCTGTCAGGACTTGAAATATGTTATTTTTTGTTATATAGTGATGCACATTTAAAAAAAGCACCTCCCTATCAACCATAGATAGCTCAGTAAAGCTCAATAAGGCTTCAGTAAGTTATCTGGAAGTAGAACGAATGCCAGGTAGCATTAAATATCCCAGGACACATATTTTTGGAGTGAAAAGAGGGACGGTAGGAATATAGGGTTGCTGCTGTTGACGAAGTTTTACTCAACACATAACACACAATGTAAAATAGTTTTACAGCATTTATTGGAAAAAAAACATTTGCATATAAGTGGTGCATGTCACCTTAGCAATTACCTCCCTTGGACTAGATGGGGTATAGCCCTGGGCTATTTGAATCCCGTAGTGCTGAAGAGCATGATGCTGAAAATCTTTGGCCAACAACCCGTTGAGAACATGGCTTTGAAGTATGGCTGACTTGAAGCTCAAGGGTACCATAGCCTGGTCGCTCTAATGTCCAGGAGTCGGCAAGAGTTGGGGGGATTAACATCACTTAGGCCAGGAGTTTGACTTACTGTCTTACCCTGGGCCGGATAGAGTTGATGTACATGTGTGCAGTCTAGCTTTAGCTAGGTTCTGGGGTTGGATTGACCGATTTGAGGTGTATAACAGTAGTCTGGCATCATTATTAGTCCATGTTATTATGTTATTACATGGTCTCAGTTTACTGCCATAGGCCCAAGGGGTTAAACTGATAATGTCACAGGCAACCAATTAGATAAAGGTGGCAGTGGGGAGATGGTTGGTATGTATGTTTGTTCCGGCAGTTAGAACAACAATTGAAGTTTGGCTAGAATTTTTGTGGAGAAATTGGTATTAGCCATGTCACCGAGCGTGGTCTTCTGATTGGATCTCTTTACATCCTTACCTTGTTAGTAAGGGGATATTTAATTAAAATATGTAAATTAGGTGCCGGAGTGAAAACTCCCTTTATAGATAACTGTCAGGTCATAACTGGTGACAGACTGGTCAAGATTGGGTGATAAGGGTAATTAGATTCCAGATTCCCAAAGATGATATCTGCATTCAAATCTTGTCTGTCTATTACGTTCAGAATGTGGAAGTCGCTTTGATCAAGTTTGTGCAGCTGATAGACAGAGAACATAAAAATCAGCCGGTACTTTGAGTATAGATTTGCACCTGTGTGTAGTTGACAAGCAGACATAAGATGTCCTGTGATGATGTTTATTTAGCCTTGGCATGACCCGTACTGGTCAGTAAGGAGGGGCATAAATCTCCGAAAGCTTCAAGTGAAGCCCTGCGCGTGTGTTAAATTGACTGTGCTGGGATGACAGGCAGGCCCCATATCTGCTGTGTAAATCTGCCTAATATTTCATATTAGACTATCAATAAAACAATTAATGCAAATTGAAGGCTTTTTGAGCTTTTACTTCACCAAGTGAGGTCCAGTCTATGGAATTTCTATATGTATCCGTTTTCTAAAGTATTGTCATTGCCATTTTAACAAAGCCATAATTTCAATTCAAAATGGATAATGAGGATATCAAAATATGAGATTTGCAAGGAGACTCGTGTAAATGTATAGGGCATATAGTGTGATCCGAGAAAATATGCATCATCTGATCCATCGGCGACAACATAGGACAAACCATTTGCACTTAGATCTTTGTAAAAGAGATGAGATTGAAACATAAACGCTTTTAATGGTCGACAGGAAAACACCTTATCAAAAAGTTAATTTAGCTCCACATGCGCCGCTTGGTGCTATGTCATGATATTACCCATAACAATGTAGTCATATATCGCGCGGCATTAAAAAGGCAGAATTTGTGTTAGTATTTTGTATAATTGTCTTAGATGTTTTATTTGTCCTACAGTTATAAATTGAAACCAGACTTGACTTTAGACTTACTTACCGTAGGTAATCAAGGTCGAACGTAGGCAATTAGCATACACTATGTTCTGTATGTATCTTTAATTAATTAATAAAGTATTTGAGGAATTCTCCGGCCTTTAACTTTTATTTGATACGTGTTTGGCTATTAGGCCCTATATGTAGCCTTAAAGACAATTTCACATGGAGATAGTAGCTTTACTCGTATGAATATGGCTTTCAACGTGAAAATATGTGTGTTTTAAGACGACAATGACATTTTTGCTCTTTTCAATATCTTGAGATTGGATATAATGTATTTATAAGCAGTACACGCAATGAAGCGTGCCTAAATGAATGAACAAATATAATCATATCCTTTAATCTAAAACAGTGGTGGTTTATATCTGAAATCCTGTACATAGACCTTGCCCCGGGATCCAGTTTAGTCTAAGACATAAGTCTGTTACAAGATGCCGAGGCCCGACATATAGTGTAACGTGACGGTTTCGGTGATACGGGTATAACATTTATCTTCAGTGATCGACAGCATTGTGTCTAAATATGAACCAATCTATCACAGATAATTATATGCAAACATTGTTAAGCAATATTAAGTGTTTAAAGTCTTACATCATAAATGTAGAAAAAAATTGTGACTTCTGAATTACAGTCTACTCACTGTTTGACAAATAGAAAGAAAAACATCATTTTGACAAGTAACAATTAGTGCTGCCCTCTGTATCTATCACTACTATTTACTAATCATGAATCCATATATGTGATTTCACTGTTACACTTGTTTTACTTATTTTCACAATATGAAATCCAAATGTATTGGGTAAAACAAAGACTTATATAAGTATATCCGTGTCTGGGTTTAGCTGTTTATATATTTGTATAAATTTATTTGTTTATTTATTTATTTATATATTTATTTTTTAATGACAAATATTTCGATATTCTGTCACATTCGTGAAATGTATGTTATATTTAACGGGAAACAATTCAATATACTCTATATATGTTGTTGTGATGTCATGCTAACTATGACGTCATACAAGTCTTCAAAAAGACGAGTCTGAAGAGCTCCAATGATGGAGCAAATTTACTATTTTAAATATATTTTCTTCCACGGGGACACTTTCATTCGTCTAACTATATCTATATCAATGTAAGTCCGTTGATAGATTAGCTGTCTCCCGCACGATCTTTAAAAACTGAATTACACATACGCATGTCGCTGAAAATGGATGAAACCCGCTGTCACATTATAACATATAGAATAAAAGGCTATGGTTGTGTTATACTATCGTTTATGAAAGTCGATCACAATAAAACAAATTATATAAAACTTTGATTAATCACACGACAGGCGGCGTATTTTACTACACATTTCGCCCTTCTTTGCTAATATCTAATATAGCTGTGTCGACTGCGTTGAACTTGAGACGTCACAGAGCTGTCTGGTACAGGTGCGATTTCAAGAACAAATGCTACATTTCTGAAACGAAAGTCGCTATAATGTTCCCATTTTTTGGATCTTCTAATTGTTTGCAGCGATGTATTTTCAAACTTGATATTGAGAATGATTCCTGATACACTTAAACCTTAATCAAATTACGTCTCAATGCCGTATTGACACTAAGACCTAAGACTATGCTGATCAAATCTTACCTACCGGCTTCAGAAGCACAACTCATGAAATAATGACATACCGAATCAGCCAGTTTACGTTTCATTCTAATAGACTGGGAGACATGTAACACAGATCATAACAATGACATGATTGCGACATGACGTTTCAGTAGAATCGCAGTACCAGGGTGTTTGTCCCATCGAGTAAATACTGTTCTTTGAAGAATATTCCGCACAAGTCAAGATTTCAAAGGATCCCTCTTTCATAAAATGTATGTAACATCAATAGAGTTTGAGAGGGAAGTATTTATCGATCAAGTATAGATCGATTAGCAAACGTTCACACGCTACTGATTGCGTCATAATAGGTTTCAAGTATTAGCAGTAAAGTACGAATTGTATGTGAAAATTATACAATCGACAGGTGAAAAAACTAACAAAAACATAAAATGCGATGGGTGATTTCACCAATTTGTTTTAAAGGTCATCACACTGGTTTTGAGATATAGGAGGTACAATAAGAAATATTGTAGTTTGTGTCGAATATCCCTCAAATACCCCAATAATATGAACAGATGTAAGATAAAATATTGATGAAAACAATAGAACAGACAGCAAATTTGAAGAAATCTCGTATTAATTACTTATGAATTTTAATACAATCTCCATATACTGAACGAAATCTTTTGTTTACCCAGTTTGCTATGTTTAAAGGTAGTAACAAGTTCTTTGAAGCTATTGATACAGACAGAAATTCTTGCTTTAATTTAATCAATAAAAGGACAATTGAATTATTCGATACCTAGGTGAGCTACATCTACATCTTTATATTTAAAAAAATCATAGTTCGTTGATATGTCATGGAGAGCATTACCATACAAATAGGCGAATGACTTATTACGATTAAGATAAACAAACAAAACAAAATAAGATAATCAAAATACAATAAAGAAGCAGCTTCAGCTGTGTAATGTATAAAGCCAGCAGCAGCTTGAATTATACTGTACTGTAATATATAGCCAACGTATTCAGGCTGTATTATCATGCTTGATTAAAGCGTCGATGTTTTTTTTTTTTGTTTTTTTTTTTGCAGTTTTGATACGGGCATGTTAAGTCGTTTGTGTGTTACTGGGCCCCAGATCGACGCATATTACATGATAATGAACACCACACAGGTCAAACATACAATCAAGGGAGAAGACTTATATAGGCAATGCCTGATGTCTAATCCCTTTGACAATTGTATTTTTGTCAATAAAATTATTTGAAATTGAAATACAATCAAGATTGTATGGTGTATAAAGTAAAAAAAAAGTGAAGAAAAAGCGGAAGGACGATCAGTTCATTAGTTACACACAAAAGTTAATCACACAACGTTACACAGCAGTATCGCAGAGAGATTAAATGGATCTTCCACACACGTAACATTCCGTGTTACAAAAGAAGTGTCATGTTTTATTTTGAGTCACTACGTAAATATACAAACTCGACAACTAGTCTTCTTTGGTAATAAAAGGAATGTTATTTCTCATGTCCTGTGATTACTTTTTTTGCAATCCGGCATTGATATTATCTATGTAACCGTGTATTTTTGTAGTAACAACATTTATTAATGGCGGTTGTAGAAAAACCCTATAACAACAAATAACAATTTACTAAAACAATCAACAGTACATGTAGCTAATGCATTCCAATGGAATCATTCATACACACTAACGCAACAGGTTAACGCACCTGCTACCAGCTACATACTTTACGCTTCACTATATAAATACTACTATTCAATTACACTGAATAACACAGGCGTTATCATTACACAAATTGAATCATCTGAGCCTAACGCTTATGTCTATCTATTTTCCAAATGCATGATACAGTTTCTGACAGATATCATAGTTAAAAATATACATGTACATTAATAATGGTTTGACAACAATTGTATGCACCATACAGAATCACACAAGAAACCCACCTCTTCATAAACGAAGAGGGTTTTACTCCAGGGAAACAACCCGTACCTGGCAAACCGTCTTCAGTGCAATATTACGCTACAACTAAGAACATAATTACAATTACCAAAAATGTACCGACGCTGGACGTTTACAAGAATATTCAATATAACTGATATGATGCAAAAGAGAACATCAAATTACATTAAACCATTTTGTCAAAGAATACAATAAGCACAAAATGGCGGGAAAGGCAAATTTAAAAAAACATCGTCTCCAGTGATTAACCAGTTTAAATGACTTTATAAAGTAAATAATTTACAACTGCAAATGGTATAACAAGAAATATAGATAATATAAAGGCCATAACTATTATCAAAGTACTTACGATTTAGGATTTCTTATTACCCTAGGAGCACTCTGTACATCACGGAAGCCTACGTGTACACGTCCAACACTATTGAAGACTTGCACGGGAGTGACAAAGCTCCCAAAAGCGCGGGTGCGTACTGACCCATGGTCGATCTTACGTAAAAATAGAATAACCCTTGAACCTTGACAAACCGGTTTACAGGTGTTATATACCACGTGCACATGTATATATATAGATATAAAAAACACATTAGAGCAAACATACTCTGCTCTATTGAAGTATAAGTTTTTAAAAATAAACACCTTTAAAATAATATCTATCAAAATACCAATGTCATTAAATAATAACACTGTTACATTCTCTCCTCCTTGTATGAAAGATGTCCACATCTTTCCAGCATCATAATGTGCTTACAAAAAAAAAAAAAAATACCCATGTACAAAAAACTTGAAAATACAATTCGCAGTCACATATATTCTATGACCATCATGTTCAAAAAATATGAACGATATGATTATACTCTTATAAAAATTCAAAAATACACAAAAATTGTACACCTTCCTTCCCTGCTCTCAAAGAAGATGTTCACATCTTCCACAAAAAACTCCATCAAACAAATGGAAAATATCAAATAAAATGTACAATGTAGTCAGGAAAAAAATTGATAATGATAAAAACACAGATATATCCCAGGTATACAAACTCCCTACCTAAGACTTCAAAATATGCAGCAAGGTATCCCTGGCAACATCAGACATTCGATTAAACATATCTCCATCAGTAATGTTAATTAAAAACATAGCTTTCTTCTCCCACTCAGCAATCTCGGGTTGGAAACATGCCTGTTTACAGACAAAATCCCCAGACTGCATCCAACTCGGAGGCTTCCTTTCCCTTGTAGATCTCCTTGGTACTGGAGTGGGAATTGGTACTGCTGGTGGCACATCCTGAGTAGGCGGAGCGTTGACTGGATCGGCTGGTGGCGTTGCTAAATGTCCAGGTGGAACTCCAGCTTTCGGTTCTTCCTCACCCAACTCGTAATCATCATCGTCTGAACTCAAGTCGTCTGCGGATGAAGAAGAACTCCCTTCCGGTATGGGCGGCCTCCAGATGTAGGTTGCTACATCTTCTCCCATGTCATCAAAATCATCGTCGCTATCACTCGTTGACTGGTGATCAGAGACTGACTCTACAGCTGGTTCCAACCTCCGACTCCGGGTTATCCCTGTCCGAGGTGCTGGACATGGCCGAGCCATCTCAACCTTATTCCCCATGGGCAGAGATCCAATGGGGAGTAGATGGTTCCGGTGCATCACCCTGTCCTTGCCGTGACCGTCCTCCTTCCTTACTGGATATACTGGAATGTCTGGATTGTCCTGTCTCACGACGATATAAACATCAGACTCCCATCGATTGCACAATTTATGCCGCCCCTCGAAAGCTAAAATCTTGACCAAGACTCGGTCATCAATATCCAAGACTGCGTGACGAGCCTTAAGGTTATAGGTGGCCTTCTGGCGCTGCTGAGCATCTCTAGCCTTCCTGCTGGCTAGCTCAGAAGACTGGCTCATCCGCTTCCTGAGATCCTTAACATACTGGGGTACCTTCGGGGCTGCCTCACTCTCACCCAATCCAAAAAGCAAATCAACAGGTAACCGCGGCTGGCGTCCAAACATCAACTGGAACGGCGAGTAACCTGTTGAGTCATGTCGAGTAGAGTTGTATGCAAAGGTCAAAGGTCCCAGGTGACACTTCCAATCACGCTTCTGGTCCACGTCTAAAGTCCCAAGCATATTCATCAATGTACGATTAAAACGCTCGCAGGTACCGTTACCACTGGGGTGGTATGGCGAGGTCCTGGACTTCTCAATCCCCAACAACAAGCACAGATGGCGGATGACCTCCCCACAGAAATTAGCACCCTGATCTGAGTGAAAACGACGTGGTATACCATAGTGCTGTATGTAAGCTAACAGTGCATCAGCCGTCGTCCTAGCGGACATGTTCCGCGTCGGAATAGCTTGAGCGTATCGCGTAAAGTGATCCGTCACTACTAGTACGTAGGAATATCCACCCTTGCAAGTCTCTAGAGTAAGGTAATCTATGCAGACCAGTTCCATGGGCTGTGTCGTAACTATGGAAACCAATGGTACCCGCTGTGTGGTAGGGGTTTTGCGCGGCACGCACCGCGGACACTTTATCCAAGCATCTACATCCTTAGACAAACACGGAAAGAAGAATCTATCTCTTAACAAAGACAATATCCGGTCGCATCCAGGATGGCCGACATCATCATGTAAGCATGTCAAAACCTTGTCCTTCATAAAAACTTGGAATGCAAAGTTTGTCTATTGTCGAATGTCTTTGCTGCAAGCATCGATACAATACCCCACGTTTCAGCTTCAAACTGTCCCAAACCCTAACAATAGTAGCCCACTCAGGATTCTTGGGAATCGCCTTCTTACTTGGACGTTCTTGGCGACGGACGAGAGGTAGTAGCTGTCCAATGAGAGGGTCCTTAGACTGTAGCTGTCTCCACGTGTGAGGTGTCATAGCCTGTATATCATGTACATCTTGGTCCAGTACATCTGCAGCATCAGCTGACATACAAACACTCTCCACCAAGGGATCTTCAGCAAATACCATTCCCTTACAGACAGCCTGCACACCGTCTATGGATATTTCCTCTGTGTGGGTATCTAGCTAATCATCTTTACTGTCCGATGAAACTGGTAATCTGGATAAAGCATCTGCAGCTACATTCCCCTTTCCAGGTCGATACTTGATGTCAAAATGGTATGTAGACAATGCTGACAGCCATCTATGTCCTGTAGCATCAAGCTTAACCTTCGTCAAAATATAAGTCAAGGGATTGTTGTCAGTGTAAACAGTAAAGGTACTCCCATACAAGTAATCGTGGAACGTCTCTGTGATGGCCCACTTGGCGTTCCGACTTACTGGTTCACCGGCTGGCGTAATGTATGGGTCTAAGCTGTCCATCTTGATGTTGGTATAACACTGCACCCAATCCATTTCCCGAAGCATCAGTATGCAACTCAAAAGGTAAATTGTAGTCTGGATATCCAAGTACCACAGGACTGCAAAGTACATCCTTCAGTCGTCTAAATGCCTCTTCCTGCTCCGTATCCCATGACCACTTGATGGCACTGGATGGTAGCGGGCTCTTGGACCTCTTTCTACGGGTAGGTGGTAGTAAATCATTCAGTGGACGGGCGATCTGACTAAAATTCTTCACAAACTTATGGTAATACCCGGCAAATCCCAAAAACTGCCTCAGCTCATCCGAGTTACAAGGTGTCGGCCAATCACGAACCTTCTCTATCTTGGCAGGGTCAGCCTCGATCCCACTCACCGAAACAACATGGCCTACATAAATCACCTTATCTCTGAAGAAGTCACATTTCTTGGGAGATAATTTCAAGCAACTCTCACGAAGACGCTGAAAAACTCTTCTGAGACGATCCAAATGTTCATCATATGAGTCTGCGAATACCATCAAGTCGTCGATATAGACTAAACAAATAGTTAAGTTAAGATCACCCATACACTGTTCCATGAGTCGCTGAAAGGTGGCTGGTGCGTTGGTCAATCCGAACGGCATTCGGTTAAACTCGTAAAAACCTAACGGACCCACTGTAAATGCTGTTCGCTCCTTGTGCTCCTCAGCGATCATAATCTGATGGTAACCCGACTTTAAATCAAGTTTGGTAAAATACTTGGATCCTGACAAACTCCCCAAGATATCATCGATCCTTGGAAGTGTGTAGGAATCCCTGATGGTACCTCGGTTGAGTTGTCTGAAATCCACACACATACGTAAAGATCCATCTTCTTTCTAACAAGGACAATATTACTTGTAAACGGACTGTGGCTGTGCCTAATAACTCCCGCCGACAACAGTTGCTGCAGGTGCGTCCGTACTTCCTCATACATCGATGGAGGAATCTTCCTATGTCGCTGTTTAAAAGGTCGATCATCAAGCAACTCGATCTTATGCTCCACAAGATTGGTACAGCCAAGATCCTCATCACCGTGAGACAAGATATCCTCATACTCCCTGATAAGGTTGATTCCCATCTGCAGCTCCTCACCATCAACAACAGACTCGGTAAAGTCTATCTTCTCCATAAATTTGGGCAGGGCTCTCTCCTCAGTAACCGGCAACTCCTGAACTGTCACAGGCTGAATCTCACACAGTGTAGCCCCAAGTGTAATATCAATGTCTCCTGCCAATGTGGACCTCTTGGAACTCTGCAAAACTCCGCAGGTAACAGGGTAGGGAACCTTCTGGTCAATAACTCCCTGTATTGTAACAGTAGAGTTAGGCTTCAAGATCTGCCCCTCTGTG
The DNA here is from genome assembly GCF_902652985.1 of Pecten maximus. Classification (NCBI taxonomy): domain Eukaryota; kingdom Metazoa; phylum Mollusca; class Bivalvia; order Pectinida; family Pectinidae; genus Pecten; species Pecten maximus. The sequence continues at coordinate 42,778,944 of NC_047022.1, read as the reverse complement.
GCTGCATTCTTGACCAAAGCAATAACATTACCATTCCTAGCCAACTCCCGATCCCTCATGGACAAACACCGGAAAGCTAAAAACCATGGAGTTCCAAAATTCCCATGCTGGGCATACCTGACTCCCAACTCCTTTCGACAATCCTACATAAGTGGTGTGAGAACATTAGTTCCCAGGAGAACAGGTACACGGGTGTTATACTCGCTGTCTGGAACAATGAGGAATAAACAACTAAGATCCCTGCTCCCTCCTAACCCATGAAACCTAACGCTAGCTTCCACATATCCGCTATATGGCAGCGGCTGGCCATCAGCACACTCTACCTTCAAAATGGTATCAAGCTGTCTTATCGGTAAATAATGTAAATAATCCCGTCTAAACGACTCGCTAACAGTAGAAATAGTGGCCCCTGTGTCGAGGAGTGCATCAACATCAGTTACCTCCACCTGTGTGGTTACCTCATTAGTGCTACCGACTAACTTAGTTGTCCGTAATGACCTTGCCATAGGTGTAGGACCTGTACTTCTCTCACCTACCGTTGGTCCTTCTGGGTAGGTGGCTTCTCGTTTAAATCATCTGGCAACACCGTCTTGCAGTTGACTTTAATGTGCCCCCACTGATTACATCGCCAACATTTTACATTAGGCTTAGACTGGTTGCCGGCTCCGTAACCTCGACCTCGTCATCGAGAAGTATGACCTTGACCTCTGGGTCTGTATCCAGCATTACTGGGCGGCCCTTCTTGAAATTTCCTCTCTAAACTCTTAATAGCTGCAGTGAGCTGATTTACCATTGTCTTCAGACCGCTAGCCTCATCTTCTTGAGCTGGTGCTGAGGTTGCTGGTTTTGCTGTGGTTGTCTTGACCTTGACCCCATCTTTATTATGTCGTGATCTTTCTATGGACCTCACAGCAATACAAAGTTCTTCTATAGCGTCAGCCTTGTGCCCGGATACTTCCCGCAAATCTTGTCGAAGCCCAGACCAAAACTTGTTGTGAAGCCTCTTATTCCTGTCCACCGACGACAAAGACGAGTCAGCACGCGTCAACAACCCTTCAAGACGACAAGCCCAGTCTGTCACAGACTCCTCTGAAGACTGATGTGCGGAGTAAAAATCTTCCAACAGTGTCTCCTGTAAGTCGACAATACCATACAAACTACGCAGCTTTGCCAATATCTGGGAAGACGTTGCAGATGACCCCAACCTCATAACAGTTTCAGCTGCTGGACCACGCAGAGACCTTCTGATGGACTGAAGAATAACCTCATCATTCTTCCTCGCATCTATTAGACACTGGACATCATATCGAAAAAGTTCAAATGATGATTCCCCTTTACCATGCTCACCAGAAAATGTAGGTAATTTATAAAAACGGGTATCCAAAACAGATGAGTTGACCTGTAATGGAACAGCATCTCCAGCATGTGCACTATCCTCTGACTGATCACTGGCCTCTGTCTTAACATCACCACTTGCCTCAGGTAAACCCTTGGTAGCTCTCAAAAATTCTATCATCTGCTTCTGTAACATCTGTAAGTTCTCACTACCTGCCTTGCACTCCTTAGTAGATATCTTATGAAACATCTCAGCCATGGCTCTAAATGGATCTTCGGAAACTGGTGCCTCAGGCTGTTGCTTCGGTAAGTTGAGTTTATCTTCCCCCAAATGCGATACTGGTTATATAATATTTGTATAATAATTCAAAAATAGTACTGTACATCAGCAAAAATCACAAAATTCAAATAAATTGCAGTGATAAGTATGAAACAATAATATCGGTAAAGAATCACCACAATACAAAGTGTATATCAGATGGTAATACACATGGAAACCACAAGTTCAATGTATCATATCATGAATACATGTATATGTAGACAGATGAATAAATTGCAATTACTGATTAGAATAAGTTGACAAGATTCAAAATAAATACAGTGAAATACGTATACTATTTCAAATAGTTTTAAATGTGGTTAATTATCAACAAAATATTCACAGGTTGTATGATGAGATATTATACCACAATCAGCATAAATGTACCACAATGACTAACGCAAATATGAAATGTCTCTACACGTAGGCTAGGGCTAACATCCTGACACTGGCCCCGTGCCTCAAATGTAAACAAATGTCACTGGACACAGCATCCATGGCGAGGTAATTCACAGGAAATGTGGAACAGACAAGCAAATCGACAAATATAATCAACACACATGAGAGGATATACAGTTAAACATAACACCTCATGTTCATGTCAGTAGGATTTATCACTGCACTGCAAAGTTCAAGCTACGAAAACAAACACCATGCCGTTGAAACATCATCACAGTCTTGTGTAAGTAGACTTCCGTTAACATGGACTCCTCCAGCGAAGGTGTGTTGTGTAGATCACACATACATAGGCGCCAAATGTAACCGTGTATTTTCCAGGGTTATTTGTAGTAACAACTCCAACGCAAAGTCCGCTTAACCATTTATTAATGGCGGTTGTAGAAAAACCCTATAACAACAAATAACAATTTACTAAAACAATCAACAGTACATGTAGCTAATGCATTCCAATGGAATCATTCATACACACTAACGCAACAGGTTAACGCACCTGCTACCAGCTACATACTTTACGCTTCACTATATAAATACTACTATTCAATTACACTGAATAACACAGGCGTTATCATTACACAAATTGAATCATCTGAGCCTAACGCTTATGTCTATCTATTTTCCAAATGCATTATACAGTTTCTGACAGATATCATAGTTAAAAATATACATGTACATTAATAATGGTTTGACAACAATTATATGCACCATACAGAATCACACAAGAAACCCACCTCTTCATAAACGAAGAGAGTTTTACTCCAGGGAAACAACCCGTACCTGGCAAACCGCCTTCAGTGCAATATTACGCTGCAACTAAGAACATAATTACAATTACCAAAAATGTACCGACGCTGGACGTTTATAAGAATATTCAATATAACTGATATGATGCAAAAGAGAACATCAAATTACATTAAACCATTTTGTCAAAGAATACAATAAGCACAAAATGGCGGGAAAGGCAAATTTAAAAAAAACATCGTCTCCAGTGATTTACCAGTTTAAATGACTTTATAAAGTAAATAATTTACAACTGCAAATGGTATAACAAGAAATATAGATAATATAAAGGCCATAACTATTATCAAAGTACTTACGATTTAGGATTTCTTATTACACTAGGAGCACTCTGTACATCACGGAAGCCTACGTGTACACGTCCAACACTATTGAAGACTTGCACGGGAGTGACAAAGCTCCCAAAAGCGCGGGTGCGTACTGACCCATGGTCAATCTTACGTAAAAATAGAATAACCCTTGAACCTTGACAAACCGGTTTACAGGTGCTATATACCACGTGTACATGTATATATATAGCAAATATACTCTGCTCTATTGAAGTATAATTTTTTAATAATAAACACCTTTAAAATAATATCTATCAAAATACCAATGTCATTAAATAATGACACTGTTCCATTCTCCCCTCCTTGTATGAAAGATGTCCACATCTTTCCAGCATCACAATGTGCTTACATTCCTAAATGTAACCGTGTATTTTCCAGGGTTATTTGTAGTAACAACTCCAACGCAAAGTCCGCTTAACCATTTATTAATGGCGGTTGTAGAAAAACCCTCTTCATAAACGAAGAGGATTTTACTCCAGAGAGACAACCCGTACCTGGCAAACCGTCTTCATTGCAATATTACGCTACAACTAAGAAAATAATTACAATTACCAAAAATGTACCGAAGTTGGACGTTTACAAGAATATTCAATATAACTCTAAACACCTAAACGATAGACCAACGCACATGTCCTTCTGTACGGTTGAATACCTGAATTTGGCTATATAGATATATGTTAGAAAAAAATATATATGTAACAGAGCGCTGGATTAATTAGGAAAGAACTCGTCCTCGAGTTTCCAGGGGTAACAGCGATGCTTTCGCAAGCAGCGATGAGTATCATTCCCGAGTCCCTACATGGGCGCCAATGTAACAGAGCGCAGGATTAATTAAATTAAAATCACTGCCTCCACTAGGGATCGAACCCGGGACCTCTGGCTTACTAGTCTTACGCTCAACCGATCGAGCTAAAGAGAAGATATCTAGCCAAGCGGTATATTGCGGCTAGTATTTACCAGGGTTACATATATATCTTCAAACATCGAATTTGAATGTTTTTGATAACGTGATCTTATCTCAAGAGGACAAAAAATATTGTTCTATATACGTATTTCTAGTATATTCTTTATTGTATGATATTTCAATGACATATTATTTGCATAATGATAACAAAGAAAGAGGCAATCTATGTGTTTGTATTTGATGATAATTTACTATCTTTTTAAAGAGACATTCCACACAAGTCGGAAAGGTTATGTTCTGTTTTGTATATGCTATTGGTAGCCTCCGCCATCCTACATTTAAAAAAGGCTCTCATTTCCAAACATGTAATATAGCGCCGTGTTTATGCCAAAATGAACAAAAGGAATGATGTGAGGGGAGGAGGAATACTTAGATATGAATTATTCATTTTTTTTATGCATGCAATTTTTAGATTGAATGTAAACATGTTGATATTAACTTGCCAAATTTCATATATGTAAAGCAAGAAGTTACAGTTCGGAATATATTAGGAACAGGAGATGAAAACGTGACAGATTTTGAACAAGAACATGCTCTTCTCACATTAAGCGAAACTTTCTGAAGGTCAAAAATGCAACTCCCATTGTAGGCTATTCGTAAGTATGTGCTAAAAACAAACAGAATAAAATAAATTGGTCAAACATAGTTATTAGGAGTTTTGTGGAAAGTAATTAAAATTGGTTGACAATATTGCTATGCAAAATTTAACAGAAATACGAGCATAAGGGAAAATCTGTTTTACATTGAAATAAGTGAACTGAAATAAAATGCCTGTACTTGCTTTCATTAGTACACAGGGACTGCCACCTAACTAATAACCAACTAAAGCGAAATGTCCACTTTCAAAATGGCCTCAATGTTCCCGTATAATCATAATATCAAATGTTCTTATAATTGCTGAATCAATTTTCATTCAAGAACGTTACATGATAGATTTATGTTGGTTTACAAATTGAACTATCAAGTCTGGAATCCAATATGGCTTCCTCATCCTAAAATCTTATTGGCCATGTCAGTGTTGTTCTACACCGTAGTTGTAATTGTCCAAGGCGACCATACCTAATTCCTGACGGTTGGTAACAATATCTACATTATTTGAGCTGTGTCTTAATCCTTTTGACTTTTGTATGCAAATTCTTACTCGTTTCCAAATGCATGTTGTATCCTACAGTAAATGTTATGTGAAACTAGCTACGAGCTACTAGCTCGTACGTAGGAACATGGTTCTCTGTCCAGTAGGACATTAGTAATAATAATTCTTTATGGGATTAATGGTGTCGGAGCTTTCATGCTGGACCCTAGCATTGTACTTTACACTCCTCTTATGCCTCTAGTGGATCGAGAATCGTTCAAAGTCCCGTTAGTGCTGATAGATCCAAATCTCATAGTCACTAAGCCTATCGGTCATGTGCTATATTACGGAAGCCAGTTAGGGTCACAGCGAAAAAATATATTATGTCGTAATAACGACATAGTATCTCTTAATAACGACTTAGCTATGTCGTAATAACGACTTAGCTATGTCGTAATAACGACATAGTATCTCGTAATAACGACTAAGCTATGTCGTAATAACGACTTAGCTATGTCGTAATAACGACTTAGTATCTCGTAATAACGACTTAGCTATGTCGTAATAACGACATAGTATCTCGTAATAACGACTTAGCTATGTCGTAATAACGACTTAGTATCTCGTAATAACGACTTAGTATATCGTAATAACGACTTAGCTATGTCATAATAACGACTTAGTATCTCGTAATAACGACTTAGCTATGTCGTAATAACGACATGGTATCTCGTAATAACGACTTAGCTATGTCGTAATAACGACTTAGCTATGTCGTAATAACGACATAGTATCTCGTAATAACGACTAAGCTATGTCGTAATAACGACTTAGTATCTCGTAATAACGACTTAGCTATGTCGTAATAACGACATAGTATCTCGTAATAACGACTTAGCTATGTCGTAATAACGACTTAGCTATGTCGTAATAACGACATAGTATCTCGTAATAACGACTTAGCTATGTCGTAATAACGACTTAGTATCTCGTAATAACGACTTAGCTATGTCGTAATAACGACTTAGTATCTCGTAATAACGACTTAGCTATGTCGTAATAACGACTTAGTATCTCGTAATAACGACTTAGCTATGTCGTAATAACGACTTAGTATCTCGTAATAACGACTTAGCTATGTCGTAATAACGACTTAGCTATGTCTTAACTTGGAGCAAGTCATGTGTGGTATTATTGCGTGTACAAATAAACAACAGATCAACAACGACTGGGGTTAAAGCAACATACTCCCAAACAATCTAAAATTCTAGTTGCACACATGTATTAATAGCAATCCAAGATGCTCATTCACTCTCTCCTAACATTAAAATGACATTACGCCTGGACGCTTGACCGGGGGAGTCCTTGAGACATCAGTGTATAAAAATATGTATCGCTAGATTTGTCACGGAGCCGAGAACGAGGCTACTACATCTGTATAACAACGTGCACTGCACATAAACTACACACATGGCCGTTCACATATCGAGCATACATGAACAAATGTATGTATGTATGTATGTCTAATAATGCTTTTATTTAAACATATTAACAAACTATTCGCGTAATAACTGAACAAGATAAACATAGTTTACATTTAGAAACGAGTTTTTTAATGTAGCAATATGCATACAACAAAATTCGATAAAATTTAGATCGGTGAAGTTTGATTGAAATGCAGTGATTTGGTTGATTATTGGATGACAACTTGACTTGCCATACAAAAAGTCAAAACATTTAGATACAAGTTAAAAACTTCGGGTCTGTGTGACCGTCTTGGTTTAATGAGGATCATAAAATACTTACCGACAATGATAATACCTTGAAACTCGTATGTATGGCTGTACGTATAATCTATTTTAATACACATGCTGTGTAAAACCATCGAAATAGTAGGTAATGAGTAACACTGTTGTCGGTGCTAAGCAGAATTCATGTCTCAACAGTTGCAATATGTTCGGTCTACTCATTTCTGAGTGTGCTTACCATGAACACCATTTTACAAACTTATTGAAGTACTCAATCCCATGGACATATATCTTTAACCGGATGGTACTTAGCAATACCAAAACGAACATCAAGCTAACATGTATTTCTTGCTTTTAATCATTTCGTTGATTTCACGTAAATTTAAACAATGATAGTTCAATCACTTTATAGTCAAGTGCATTCATCGTGAGTACCAAACACCGGTCTCATTGTTGCATTACTCAATCCATGTTCAAAGAGTAAGAGCCGTTTCACAAAACGTTTGCTCGAGTCAAGTGGTTGTAGCTATTAGTGTGTAAACATTTTACAAATTCAACGATGTTTGCATTAAACCGATCAAGTTGATGCTACAGTAACTAACTGTTACATTTTGAAGGAAATAAGGAACACGATACAAAAATGTAGTTACATATTTTGTCATAACAAGTTTGTACAAATGATTGTTTTTAACTTGATGGACGTTGGACCATCTATATTCTATCATGTTTCGGAGTTGAGAAGCAGATTTTTGAAATATATGTCATTTTGACCTTTTCTGGCCCCACCTCTCAGGCTTCCGGGTGGTGGGGACCACATATTTCACAGTTTTGGTTGAACATTCATCGAATTTTGTCGCAGGTAAATTGTTTACAAACGCACAAAGGAAAACGATGGACAAAGGGCAACCTAAAATCATGTCTGAAAGTGGCACTGGAACAAAGAGCTTCACCTTTACCTCTCACCAATTATGACCTTTCAAATTGTTCCTTGCCAAAATGCCAACAACGCATATAATATTTAGATACTAAATGACTTACTAAGCCATATTTTACACTGCGCTCCAATATTCCAAGATGAACTTTTAATGTATGCATATAATGTACCAAACTTGTAGAGTCCAGTTTAACATTACCAGTTTTTGTGTACACTCAAAACCCGATATGGCCAATTGGTGGCGATATTGTGATTCTGGTGAGTCCCAAACAGTAAAATGCACAAGGACTAGATTCTACTCCATTAGAATGTACAACTAAATTAAAATGGGATTTGAAAAAGTTATGTGCAACATTTTCTGATAATAAGCAATTAAAAGCTGAAACTGATCAATCCAATGAAGTCACATGTCCCAACAGATGACTTGCTGCAAGTTAAGACATAGCTAAGTCGTTATTACGACATAGCTAAGTCGTTATATCGAGATACTAAGTCGTTATTACGACATAGCTAAGTCGTTATTACGACATAGATAAGTCGTTATTACGAGATACTATGTCGTTATTACGACATAGCTAAGTCGCTATTACGAGATACTATGTCGTTATTACGACATAGCTAAGTCGTTATTACGAGATACTAAGTCGTTATTACGAGATACTATGTCGTTATTACGAGATACTATGTCGTTATTACGAGATACTTTGTCGTTATTACGACATAGCTTAGTCGTTATTACGAGATACTAAGTCGTTATTGCGACATAGCTAAGTCGTTATTACGAGATACTATGTCGTTATTACGAGATACTATGTCGTTATTACGATATAGATAAGTCATTATTACGAGATACTATGTCGTTATTACGACATAGCTAAGTCGTTATTACGAGATACTAAGTCGTTATTACGACATAGCTAAGTCGTTATTACGAGATACTATGTCGTTATTACGACATGATATATTTTTTCGCTGTGACCCTAACTGGCTTCCCTACTATATCGTATTTAACGTCTTAATTATAATCAACACCGCTGGCCATTTTAAAGGCGTGGCCTCCATACATGTATGTCAGCATTATTTGTATGCGTGCTACAGGTTGGTCTATATCAGGAAAGATACATGGATACATTAAGGTTTGGAGTGAGTGTAACAGGGTAGTATGTTATGCCTCTTTAGTTCTAGAAGTCATTTAGGTTACCTACATAAAAAAACAAAAAAACAAAAAACAAACAACATTTTGCACAAACGGTAAAAGCTTTGATCTTTGGGCAAGAGTCGAAGAAGCGATAAAGCTCTCCACGCGCTAAATAAATTTGAAAATGTCATTTGTTCACAAAAAAACCCAAAAAACCCAAAAAACAAACAAACAAACAAACAAACTTTTTTTCAATTCTGCGTCCGAAAGTTCCGAAAATGGAAATAAAGAAGCGGTTGGTTTTCGGGAAAAATCTCTGATATACGTATTGCTTTCCTGCTTTGATGAAACGTATTTATTTTCACTTTTGATATTTAGATTTATTGTTCTTCTTTTAATGAAGGTCGCTTTGAAAAACATATCCTTGAAAAAATGTCCGACTTTGCTATTAAAGCACTTGACTGATTTTGCCTGACAAGTTAAGTCAATGTGCTCTTGAAAACAATAGAATATCGGGTACCACCTACCACTTTTAAAACAATGAGTTCTAGGTAATGCTCCAAAATCTTGTGCCTGGTGGATGACATCCTTGGTCCCTGGTGCTTTGTTACCGTCGCTTGACGACGGGTTTAGTCTTTGAGAACACTATATGGTAGGGTTGGCTTGTGGTTTCCATGGTTAACATCTTCAAGTCTTAAATATTGCCAAGATCTTTGGTTTCCAAGGATCTTGTAGTAGTTGAGGTTCAAAGGATTGTGTGCGTAACTTGTCTGATACAAATTAATGTGTCAAGTTACTTCAGGTTTTCACATCAATTTTCATACAGCGTTTTGATGTCTATATTATGATTCGGACTGTTGTATTGGATGCATTGTGGGACACAAAACAACGAGTTCCAATCAGTTTGCAATATTTTGTTATATTTTTCTCTAAATACATGTACATCTGTATTTTCAAGTTATAATATATACAGCTTTACAAATTAATAGGATTATTGAGTCCACATGTATTAGTACTCCAATAAATACAATGTATTTAGCTGGCGAACCAATTTTGCAACGTAAGCAAGTTCAATGATGGAGTTTTGATCACACGTGGTAAGCGGTAGTGTACATGTTGTCCATTTGCTGGTTGTGAATCCAAGTGTCTTTCGGGTCTCCGGTATAAATGTATAATATAGATCAGTCCATTGTCAATATTGATACATAGACAATTATGTAATTAAGGTTAATAACATAAAAGGTGACATTACAGCAGTTAAATAAAGCATGGTCATTTTTGTTAAAAGTGAACTTTTACTGATATAACAATAAATGATGTTATTGCCTCGGGAAGGTATTTAGATAACAAAGCATTGACAAGTAAAGAGTTTGAGTGCCATTCCTAATTGGTGGTCACCACAAAGAAATAAGCATAAGCTTGAGAACAAGATTGATTAGTCTCATTACAATATCTTGAAACATATCTCGGTACAGATAAACATAGATTATATAGAATATAGGTACAAGGCAAAAATATTTGGAAGGTCCGGATGATAACTAATGAATTAGAAAAGTTACATTGGTAGCAAAAGTACTGTACTACTGCCAATGACGAACAACTTGCGACAAAGTGTTTCAACCAAATGACATTTCAAAAATACTTTCCATTTCGGTTGCGATTATCAGTTCGTTTGCATTTTTTTCACAATTTGAGCGTCTTTCCAATGAAACTATTTTATGTTTAGCATGTCTATCATCTTTTACCAGATTATCATTCACTATCAGTGAGGCTTAAGTGTTTTCAACTCGGTGGTATTTAGATGTGCAATATTGTTAAAAACTATTATGCTCATATTTTAGCTTTTATTTGCTTGTCTATAATAACATTTGTTTAGCATTTTGTAAAATATATCAATAACAGAAATAGTGCAAATGTTCAGCAAGTGAAAATATCGTTTTCGTTTAGCTTGATTTATTTGTCGTCTGAAACAAAGATATTTCAATACAGCTTTTTTTCTGAACCATTCCTGTATTAACTAGTGTCGATATCGATTATCACGAAATGTGTTTGCAATGCTAAAATATCGCCGAACTAAAAGTAGCAATGTAACGATGATTTACTACATTTGTATGACCGGTACGACTATACTACATATTGGGTGAGATTAATTACAGAAAAAAAATAAAACCATGATCATATGAATCAATTAATTGAGATGTACTCCATTGATAAGGTAAGATAATTTTCCTTCATTGCTAGTAAATCGCCTTCATGATAATATATCTGGCATTCAATACTGATTAGATTCAAGCAACAATGTATTTTTTAATTGCGCATCAACCATGCAAGTTCGGCATCGCGGAGATTCGAACGAAAGATTTTTGGAGTTTCGCCAACAGATCTTTTACGTCGTTGTTCCGGTATGTCAATTAGTTTGTATGGTGCAACCGCAATCCTGCTGCGAGAAGGACAGACGGAAGTAGACCATCTCTGTATCTTATTCTTCAAAGAGGAGATAACCCATGTGTGAGATATTCCAGTCGTAAGGTGGAATTCCACTTCATTTACGTTACGATTGTAGGTCATCAATATCTGTAAAATATATACACTGCGTACGTCATTTGTAAGCACATTTATACATTAACTTACCTTGACAGATATAATTTATTTCATAATTATGTAACCGTATATTGTAAACTAGTTTAACAGAATGAAGGCAGACACAAACGCTCGTTTAAACTCCCTTTTGAAACAATTCAACCGGAATGGGATTTATACTAGCCCTATTATCTACTATGTATATATAGATATATATGATTTCGTATCTATACTCCCATTTTTCATTAATCCACTGTTTCAAAATGTGTCACAGCATAATTGAATTCTGTGGAGCATAACTGTTTTCTTTTGTTACCTGGTGATTTTGTTTTCATCTGGAGAACTAAGTGTAGAGTGAGAAAAATGATACATGTATACATTTCTATGATAATCAAACGTACCTTTATGATAGGATAGAGGGCATTAAGGTCATCCTTTGATTCTAAGTAAATCTTTACGACGCCACTTGCAGACATCGCCATTTCCTGTTCTAAAAGATCGAGAACTGGAAGTGGATTGTCTGATGGTCCGTACAGCGCCTCTTCTACATCATTATCGCTGTTTGGTTGGTAGATTCCCTCTAAAGTCGTCACTGTCAATTTCGAGAAAGAGAGATGATTTTATTTGAATAACTACTGTTAAGTATTATTATGTTTGAACAAATATATTTCATTCTCGGGATGATGTATTTTCACTGCTAATAGGTGTATGATAGATCTATTATGATAATAAATACATGCTAGTTGTACTTAAAATTATTTTTTAGGAAAATATCGTAGTGTCAAGGCTTCCTGTAACCTCTAACAGTATTTATAATTATTGTACGTAAGTATAGTCTTCGTATGACGCTTCAACTCAAATCACAAGATTCCATTTTCATCAAAACCGGCATTATCTAGTCATGCTTTTTGTCTTGCAGAGAAAGCATAAAATTATAATTTGCTTACATAGTATGGAATAAAACTGAACGTCCGGGAGACAAAGGTTACCAACACCACACGCAACAGTTCTCACGGTTGATGCACGCGAATCCATATTAAAGAAAGCGGCGTTGTCATGGAGACTCCCGCCAAATGGACGGGACAATGCAGACAGGAATGTCTTAATAAATGACATACAGCTCTTTGTTTTCTCCGTCCATATATTACCTGCAGTTAACATTCAAATGTAATTATAACAAAAGCGAATATTTTCCTCAATACGATTGCTTTGTGACATTAAGATTATAAATCAAGCAATATAACGTTCATCATGATGTTATAGTTCCTATTTACATGGTGGTTAACTAGAAACCAGTTACAGTTGTACAAAGTTCCTATCTGTGTACCTAAGTTGCATTACACAAACCATCAAAAGGTACTGAACATCTTTTTATAACCAAAAATCTACCTCGGTGCAAGAAACAATAAATGAGTGACGCCACGGTATGGTCAATATGTACTATAGTTCACTAGGCAACTTCCGGCTTGAATAGTTGAGTAGTTTGTGGCAAAAACCTCACCTCGTCCTAGGCATCCTCCACAATGAGTGACGAAGCATTGTTCGGCCGGTCCTCTTATAGCGGATTCTGAAAAATATCCAGAACCAACCACACTGACGAGGTTTTTTAGCAACGCTTGTACTGCTTTCTCTCTTGCTTCCACGGTGTCCTCACAAAAGTCTTGATTTTTGAATATGCATACATTAAATAGGCTAGAAATAGAAACATATATTACATTATCATCACACAAAATGTACAGTATGCTACCCATTACTTAACTAGCATTCTACTAAATTTTTATCCTGTTCGTATATTTTAGCGAAGTTAAAATTTAGACTTATCGATTCCATCTATCTTGCTGTTGTTTAATATAGTAATATGTGTAGAGAAATTAGTCTACAGTCAAGATTTGGGTAAGCTTAAGTGACTATCACTGTAACCGATATAGTAATGTGTGTTTATTTGGGTAAGATTATATGACGTTCACAATAACTGACTAAATGATAGTGTGTGTAGGTTTGGGCAGGATTAAGTGAAGTTCACAATAACCAATATAGTAATGTGTGTACTTCCTGCTAGTACGGGTAACATTTAGAAAGTAATATATCAATTATCATACCTACCTTGCTGGTTGTCTTATATAATACAGTGACTGGCCTAGTGGTGGATTCTTACAAGCTCGCTCAACGTTTGTCGGTCTGATCAGAGGTCCACCTGATATTAAATGATATTTAATATTTTCACAACATTTCACGTTACATTATCACAGTTACATTATCGATATTTCCGCTTGACATTGCTTTCCTGAGACATAGTTCCATCTGACAAGGCATTATCTTCTCGAGATAGACGTCATTCTGGCGTTCCTTATACATTTGTAATAGCCTCATTGTGGCATGTTAATTTCAAATATTCAACCAATGCATCTTTACTATGATATAAATAGCTAAATAGTAAGAATACACTAACCAGCAAACAGGTCGTCTTGCACCTGTTTCATCTTGTTGAACAACTGGGGATTGTCAACATCCCACAGGGACATGAGATCCCTCGGCCCTTCACTTTCCCGGATGTCCAAATACAGGCGGTCGGAGTGACTTCCTATGCCAATTTTGATCTGTTTAAACCGCAGGTTGGCAGTACATGTTCTTATAACCGTTAGTCCTAGTTCGTACAGAGGATCGTCTGTTTTGGTGTTGGTAGGCATGATTTCTACCGCCTTCCCGCGAATAAAGTTATTTAGCTCTTCAGCATGTCTCTCCTCTATGTTAATATTGTTGATAGATTTCGTCCTGTAGGCTGATCCTTTCACTACTGGAATACAGGATCCATATTCATAGCTTGCTTCTTCTAGACACTCAAGCAGCAATGTATCAAACCTAAAATATCGGTTGTGATGTCCTTGATTTCTAATGTCAGATATTTTATAGCAGTCTGACAATTTCCGTTCAGCCCTGTATCCGTCATACAGTGGAAGTATTTCGTCAGTGAGAACGTATTCATCTCCACTGTTCGTAGGATGGTTAACGTCAATCAGATTCGCAAAAGGAAAGGGTGTAATGCTCGCCTTGACTCCAGCCTGATTTCGGACGAATAAGTCCAAGCATGATTCGCGAATAGCAACGAAATCGAATCCCGCCAGGACAGCCAAACTTGCGGCATACTCCATCGTAACGTTGATATCTGAGAGGTCCACCTGTATAGCCCTGAAGGTCACAAAGTCATCCATGTCATCAGTATAGTTTATGTTCATTACAATGTCGTTGTTGATTCACACTCTTAGTATATAAAAGGATATCAAGATACATTATAATATCAAGTTCTAGCACGTGATTAATAAGGAATGGTAACAAGTGTAATAACGCGAGCCGTAAAGTTAGTGACAGATATGGAGAGCTACATACCTCCCATTATTCTGGAATTTAGACAGAATTTCGTCTGATGTTGAAGTTGATCGTTTTGTCCTGGTACCTCGTTCCATGTTTTCTGGCGATTAATATATTACACATTGTCTTTTTTAACGTTCCCTTGATCACATAATCATACAATACAATTCATAGGTACAGTATATAGATATCCGTATGCATTTCTGTTGTAGAATTAAAAGATAATATGCTATATACATGTATCAGGAATACCACACTTCAAAACCAAAATTGTAGATTTCTCTTGGTATATAATGTTTTTCTTTTAACAATCTGAGTTAATTCGAACGAGTCTAGAAAAAAACCGAATAAAAGATCTTCATACAAGAACTCTGACCATCATTCTTAGTAAATCAGTCATACTTACCAGTCGGCTGTCGTATGTTACAGAGATCCGACCATTAGTTCTAAGTTATAAATCAGTAATACTTACCACTTGTCTGTCGTTTTCTCCGTGTGCTACCTATATAATACATAATGTTAGATTTGCTTCACGATATTGGCTCGATTCTTCTTTAACATGGAAGGTGTAATGGCAGATATTTCATAAAACATTAAACGTTAAACAAAGGGATATGACCTATAATAAATGTCAGGTAAATTAGCATGTTACGTTGTAGGATATATGTGTGAATGAATGGTTACAGATGTATTCGTACTACAGAGTTTTAGTAGAAAAGTTACCTTCACACACCATGTCCTCATGTATGCAGACTCCTTTACAATATTTGAATGAATCACAGCACGGATCTGCAACAGATAATGTGTTTTATATATATTTATCTACATTTGTCTGGCATTGTCACTATATAGTCTGTTTGAGAGCTCTTGCATTGATGTACGTTTAAATACCATCAATGACGCACTACACGTATCAGCGTATTCATACAACACAAACAGGAACTACAATATCCAGGATGATTAAGTTTAACAACGAATTATTTTGTGTACATTATTTGTGTGTGTGTGTGTTTTTTAATATGCCATTTGCGCATTACGTTGATTCCTTGCAAAGCTCTAGCATTAAGATATATCATTAATACCATACGAAAACAGTTCAATACTTAAATAAAATTATAAATTAAAAAAAATTTATTTCCAAATATATTCATTGCATCCCTGATGGGTGTATAACTCTAACATCAACTACTGTATTTCGTTCCTGTTTTTTTTTGTGATGTCCATACATATAACAATGATATATTTACCGATGATATTGGCTTCCGTTAGGTAAAGGAAGAAAGTGTAAAGTCTTAAGGCAAGTCTCGGTATCATCATCCTACTGCTTAGCCATCGTAATGGATCAGTGGAGAAGCTATACGCGGTATCTTGGACACAGCGTCTGGTTACTGACCCACACATTTGTTCACTGGAGCCTTCGGCAGGGAACTCGATATCATTATATGGATACTGGAGTAGCCTGTAAAGAACAACAGACATACTTCACTGATGATATATATAATGTTATCATTATCTAACCAATACGGTACGACGACAATTGTAATCATATGAAACACAGAAACAGTAATTACCTTAATATGAATCAATAAAGTAAGACAAAAGGCACATTTACGAATGCTTTATCGTTGATTACGAAGAAATGTGTTAGATCGGGTTCGGAATCAACTTTCTGTGAACTTTGAATGAACACAATTTCATTCTAAGCCTAATGACCATCAGCGTTTGTAACGGAGGGATGTATTATTAAATACATGATTGTGAACAGATTCAAAGCAATCCTCCGACTAACTGATCATTATCATATTTAAAATGTTATATTATTATAGGTGAACAAATACCAGAACAACTATAGTTGGACAGGATAAAAGTTTGGTATAAAATGATACACGCATAACGTCATTCAAAGGCACCCCAGGGAAATATCACCTTTGCATTTGTTTGATATTATATCGGGAGTAGGTCTCGTCTATATCACCACAAACGTCAACTACACTTCTGCCCGACGGATATTCTTTATCACCGGCTTGGAATAAATCTAGACCTCCTAGTTGAGATGACACCTTAGATGGATCAAAACTGATGGCTACAAAGAAAGTCAATAACTCAAAATTGATTATCATACCACATCGTTGTAAGTTAGTAATAGTTTTTCAAATGTTGCGTTTTTCTATCAACGTTGCCGTATTTTTTGTGGCAATGGCAAATGGCAAAACAGATATTGTGTTCCTTACAAAAAGGTTAGAAAATATTTATCTGGTTTTTGCGGGGGTGTTGTGTTGTGTTTTTAATAGTATGGTGTAAATATATATTAATACCTATTTTCATGGTATGCAATATCTTAAAAAACAAGATTAGGATGTATAATGTACAAAGAGGTACCTGTCAAAATACTTTGAAATAAATCAATGCAGGGCCAGATGGATTCTTTGCAGTTTGAATCGAGACTAAGTCCTGTCGATCTGCGTGACCTTAGCGATCTCTTACGCCGAAAATGGTCAGTCTGTTCTCCAACACATACTTCCCGAAACTCATCTGATTGGCCGTCACGCATGCGTAACCCTGCACATTTTGCCAGCTGATATAATCTCCGGTTAATATCTTCATCAACGGATCTGGCTAAGTCGAGTTCTTGAGTGACGCCTATAGTTGCTGCACGACCCTCGTAGAAGAGCGACGTGTTTCCATGTTGCCTGTCGGGAAATCGTTCTGTTGGTTCGTCCCATCCTTCGTCTACCATCAATTTTCCTGGTAATAACAGATACTATATGGGATATTGCTTTCCGCCAAAATTCGGAAGAAGGTCAATGCAAATTTTCATTATCAACCATCTACTCATAATCAAATTTGTCCACGTCTGTATATACTTTTTTGATGTATTTGTCTTTAAGTTAAATTTGTTTTGAGGTTCTAATTGTTCACAGAAACACAAAACATAATGGAAATTGGAAGTTTTAGTATATTACGACTTTATATATATAAATTATTATGTACTAACTATTGGTATGATATTAAATTACTTACAAACAATGGCGAATCGATATATATATATATATCAATATCAATATACCAAAAAAAAAGATATTGATATCTGAAATACTCAAACTGAATGACTTACGTAGTGGCCATTCCGCTTGTACTAACAGAGCAAGCTTTGTCAGGGAGATGTGCATATCTCTTGATACCAGCCTGTCAGCACAAATACTGGTGGCGTCACCATTACTGCAGTCGGGGCACGGTGTGGATTCATTACCACACCAGGCAGATTGGATGGACTCTTCAGACGGAAACACGATGAGGTCCCCAAATAACTCGTCCAGACTGAAGACAAAAGATATATTCAATACAATGTCAGTGATGACACATTACATAAGTAGACATATATGTATATATAACCTTGTAGCAATCGACATTTTACAGTGTATTTTCACGAAGTACAATATATTGGTTTATTTTAATTTTATTTTAATTATTTTATTTTTAGATATATCCGATATTTTAATCAACATGTTCTCCACTCGGTTGTAGTGTAAATTGTCATATATTCTTTTGATACGATTTGCGAGCTTTTATCAAGGGCTAATGTTGATCCGGATAGAAACGTTTAAGGGTTCTTATTGTGGAAGAAAACCGGAGTACCCAGTGACCTACATGGCCCGCTAGGTGACACCATATCTTTTTCCACCCAAGTTTTCCGAATAAACCAGAGGTACACCACTTGAATATAACCTTGAATAGATACAGACGGATGTAAGTTTGGATGTCTGTTTTATTTGTTTTACTACGTGATAATATCGTTTTGTGCTCAGGCTATGACATATGGATCTTTTCAATTTTGATAACTTTTTGTATTTTATCATGTTAAGTCTCCTTGAAACATTTATATATCTAATACATATTATGCATTTTTTCTGCATGTACATGAACCATGATAATTTGCAATATTATTCTTTTAGTCCTTTGTAAGGAAATGTCCTACTGTTTAAGGCCGTCCTTTTTGTCGATGATCGGATTGCTTGGCTCTCCACAGGCTTCTTCAAGACTTTCATATAGTTCTGGAGCTTCTGTTTTAGAGCAATAGGCTTTACAACTCTTTGTGACATTCGTTGTGGAAAGAGTTTGGTTTGTTCCGCTTGGAGTCATACCAATATCTCCGCAGCTAAATTTAAACAATAAAAAGAAGAGTTAGTTATCCATCGTGGGTGTTCTTCGTATCTTCTACATGGTCTTATATTGTTGGTATAAAGTAGCAACGTATCGGTAATTAATTATTGAAATAAAGTTTATGAGAAACGTTCGATCTTCCTCTGTCTAATATTTCTCATTAAAGACCGAAAAGTATTGATTCATTTATATTGTTTGGTTTCCTCATATCAACACTATAGTTCGTTACCATCTTAGAAGGACGAAACGGCTGACTGAATGATACAATTTAAGATGATTGATGTTGCTTATTTTTCGTTGGTATCTTACTCTCGATTTGTGTTGAAAATATTCTTCTATATCAAGTATTCTCTGTACACTCTATTGCTATATTACACACACATTTAAGTATTCTAATTTCGTAAGGGTAAAAACATACCACAAGGGAAAGCCAAAAGCTGTAACATCAGCAGTCAACTTCTTTAATTCTAGTCTTCCTGTTGATTCAGCCATCACATAGGAACATAACGCCTCATTATCAACATTGGAAAAAGTATTCATCTGTGTTGCTTTGCTGCAAAATATATCATACAATAACGACATTATTTTACATGGCGATATCCTTGTTATTCTATCATTTATTAATAGTTAGGTATACAGTAAAACCGCACTTACTCGGACCCTAATTCTTCAAAATCCCTTACCCTAACTGTTCGTTTGGTTCGGAACCGGTCCTTATATATTCTTTGTGCATACAACTCGGATAACTCCAATCCCTTTTTGTCGAATACTTTGCATTTCTAGAACTATTATATATCTCTCTTTCTTTATATTTATAGTATTAATACTAAAGTATTATTCGTCGATATGTGTCACACCAGACTTTTTTACCTACCTAGATTTAAGTATGTTTTTAAATGTCAATTTCAATTATTGATTTATGTCTAACTCTCGAATAATAGCTGTCAAATCAAAGTCACATATCAGTGTAAAATCAATTTACGTAATGGCTATATTAGCAAAGGTTACATGTCTATCGTAATATTTAATATTTGTGGATTATTGTGCTTATTGTGATATCGTACAGCAATGATCACTTTATGTTTTGTTTCAAATTGTTTGTATGTTTTTTTTCCTCCATACTATTGTATCTTAAATCCAGCTTCACTGTATATTGTACTAGGGCAGCAGCGTAAGTTAACATTAAGATCATGTTATTGTTAACATTTGATCAGTACCTTACGATTTAGGAACACTCGAACGAAACCCGAATATTTCGTATTCTTCGGAACTATTGGAGTTCGAGTCATCGGAGTTTTAATGTGCGATTTAAGCTTATTTTTTAAGGTAAAACAGTTATTATTTAAGGATAAAAATGTGTCTCCTGTATTGATTCGTCACTCACCTGTATGTCGTTGGGGAGTCGAAACTCCAAAATACGTCTTTCTCCGACCAGGCCATCATTGGAGTAAATTGTAGCTAGAAAAAGGCAGTGTACATCAATATATGTTCACTTCATTTCTAATGAAAGCATTATTAACGTCAGGTTACACGCATCTCTTGTATGTTAAGTTATACAAAGTACTGGAATCATCACTAGTACATATCAGTATTAGACAATCATACCTGGTTGGTTAATGTGACTTTGATGGTAATATCACTGGTAAATATCAGTATTAGACAATCATACCTGGTTGGTTAATGTGACTGTGATGGTAATATCACTTGTAAATATCAGTATTAGACAATCATACCTGGTTGGTTAATGTGACTGTGATGGTAATATCACAAGTACATATCAGTATTAGACAATCATACCTGGTTAGTTACTGTGACTGTGATGGTAATATCACAAGTAAATGTCAGTATTAGACAATCATACCTGGTTAGTTACTGTGACTGTGGTGGTAATATCACTAGTAAATATCAGTATTAGACAATCATACCAGGTTTGTTCCTGTGGCTGTGATGGTAATATCACTAGTAAATGTCAGTATCAGACAACCATACCTGAATGGTTAATGTGACTGTGATGGTAATATCACTGGTAAATATCAGTATTAGACAATCATACCTGGTTGGTTAATGTGGCTGTGATGGTAATTTCACTAGTACATATCAGTATTAGACAATCATACCTGAATGGTTACTGTGGCTGTGATGGTAATTTCACTTGTAAATATCAGTATTAGACAATCAAACCTGGTTGGTTAATGTGACTGTGATGGTAATATCACAAGTACATATTAGTATAAGACAATCATACCTGGTTAGTTACTGTGACTGTGATGGTAATATCACTTGTAAATATCAACATTAGACAATCATACCTGGTTGGTTAAAGTGATTGTGGTGGTAATATCACAAGTACATATTAGTATTAGACAATCATACCTGGTTAGTTACTGTGACTGTGATGGTAATATCACAAGTAAATGTCAGTATTAGACAATCATACCTGGTTAGTTACTGTGACTGTGGTGATAATATCACTAGTAAATATCAGTATTAGACAATCATACCAGGTTTGTTCCTGTGGCTGTGATGGTAATATCACTAGTAAATGTCAGTATCAGACAACCATACCTAAATGGTAAATGTGACTGTGATGGTAATATCACTTGTAAATATCAGTATTAGACAATCATACCAGGTTGGTTAATGTGGCTGTGTCGGTAATTTCACTAGTAAATATCAGTATTAGACAATCATACCTGAATGGTTACTGTGGCTGTGATGGCAATTTCACTTGTAAATATCAGTATTAGACAATCATACCTGGTTGGTTAATGTGACTGTTACGGTAATATCACTTGTAAATATCAGTATTAGACAATCATACCTGGTTGGTTAAAGTGATTGTGATGGTAATATCACTAGTAAATATCAGTATTAGACAATCATACCTGGTTGGTTAATGTGACTGTGATGGTAATATCACAAGTACATATTAGTATAAGACAATCATACCTGGTTAGTTACTGTGACTGTGATGGTAATATCACTAGTAAATATTAGTATTAGACAATTATACCTGGTTGGTTAATGTGGCTGTGATGGTAATTTCACTAGTAAATATCAGTATTAGACAATCATACCTGAATGGTTACTGTGGCTGTGATGGTAATATCACAAGTAAATATCAGTATTAGACAATCATACCTGGTTGGTTAATGTGACTGTGAATGTAATATCACTAGTAAATGTCAGTATTAGACAATCATACCTGATTGGTTACTGTGGCTGTGATGGTAATATCACAAGTACATATCAGTATTAGACAATCATACCTGATTGGTTACTGTGGCTGTGACGTTTACCGTTTCCTCCGTCTCCAGACTGTTTGTGTCCCTCCTAGTATACTTCCAGTCCGTAAATGTTGCGTTTACACCTAAGTTGTTTTCCGATCCCAGAAAGTGTACTAGATAAAAGATGACAACTCTCAAAATCAACTGCAGTAATTCGGGGTTCGCCGTATTTTAATTCCGCCATTTCCCTTTACAATACATTTCAGTTTGCAATAACGTATTCAATCAAGCTTGCCACCTCACGTAATGTTAAATATACGATCACGAGTGCGAAGCAAGAGTGAAAAATATCGAAATATTCTGTCACACGGGTTCAGTTTTCTTTTTATTCCATATTATATACAGAATTTAAAAAAATCGAAAAATTAATAGTGTCCACGTCAACTTGACGGTACCATTTTGAAAGGACTGATCAACGCAATTTAAGCGTTTTCTGCTGTCATCGGAGAATCTGTGCATGAATAGCTAACTTCAAGTGAGGTTTTAGTAAAAATAACTAGTATGAATATCTCATAGATACAGCAAAATAGCCCTTTTATCTATCTTCGTTTCGATTGGAAAAATTGAAAAAGTTTCATTGGGGTAAATACAAAGGTTCGCTCTGATTGGTCAAAAACGTTTTGTTAGTTTATATATTTCTATATTTCACTGGCAAAAATGCTATAAATAAACATAATTTGCTATAAAATCACATTTCATTTCGTTGTTTTTAGTAAGGCTTACGGTTTACTTTTAATGTCGGTGCTCTGTTTCTGTATCGCCCGGTTTGGTCACAATTTAATTTGACATCTTCTTAAACGGAAGTAATACATTCATTTAACGGCAATATCGTTCTTACGAACATGTAAATGTCCTAATTATGTTGCCGTAAAAGATCTCAAGAAAAAAAGTCGATAAGAGGAACAAAAAAAAAGATTATACTGAAACTTCTTGCTTGTAATACTTTTGATTATTTGCCCGAAACATCCAATGTTTACACGGTCTAAAATTCTAAAGAAGTGCTATATTGCGGAACAAAAGAAGCATACTTACACACATTGAACTGTCCACGTTCATTAAGATTGATTTTAGCCTCCATTGCCCCAGTGGCAACCATAAAGACGTCGACTGACGTTTTCAGTTGAGCCCGCACTGTCAGGTTCAGCGGTGGTAAATCGGGAAGGATGGCCAGAGGAATGCTTACTAGATCAAACAGCCCTGTGTTCAGTATATTAGCGCTGTGGTTACTGGAGACAGCTCTAGTCGACATTACCGACAGAGTCAGCTGATCTTGTACCATCCCGGAAATCTTCAGGGAATGAAATATATATACTTATAATGACTTCATAAGTAACATGGATGTAAAATGAATAACATTTCTAGTCTTTTCTTATGATCGTTTGCAGTGTACCGACACATCGTGATTATATCATACACTATTTGTGTACATGGTAGTGTCAAGTCAAGTAGGTGTTAACTTTCGTATTTAGTATTTATTTTATTACATTATGCTGTTTGTAATATTACTTCGTAGCCATATATAGGTATTAAGAGCAACAAACCCTACCTCTGACACAAACACTGCTAGTTCTGCTTTTTTCTCGGGAGTCCGGACTAATTTTATCTGTCTGCAATATAAAATTGGAATTATTTGATGTAATTATGTCGGTATTCCATTTTTAAACTCTACCTCAACAATAGATAAATTATAAACACATAAGTTAAATCAATATAAATTTACACAAAACAATGTATACGAATTAAAATGGACTTTGCTATGTACGTAAATGTTTCGGGCTCTATAAATACAAATGTCTGACAATGAAAGATTGAAATACTTACAACCTATATGACGTAGAAATATCACCGGAACATGATTCACACGCTACGCGGTACACGGTATCATCTGTGACGGGTGGTAGACTGTCGTTGTTAAACACAGTTGGAGATATCTGTGTTGATAATTTCTGGATACCAAATATGCTGTTCTCGGGATTAAAACGAACTGTTTCTGAAAAGTTCGTGTTGAAGTTAACAGCCCCGATAATGGCAGATGGTATTCCAGATGTTCTCCTCTTGACCCGAGTGTGGGGTCCAAGGTAGTGAAGATTTACTTCAAACGCCTCAAATAGCTTTGAAAACCTGAAATATAGCATTACATATACTTTCAGTATCACTAAAATATTAAATAATATTTTTTTCATATATATAAAAGGTACATTTCAATAAACTTGTCTTCTTGTTTACTTAGATACCTTTACATTATTTGGAACAAATCGAGTTTGTGCTGTTAAATATCTACTGTAATGGACAACATACAAGTGTATAGATGTCGACTGCTTGTAAACTGTTAAATGATATATTGATGTCAGGATATAAGAGCCTGTATTGAAGTCAGACTCCTTTGTGCGGCCTTTTCACTTTCGATACATGTAGATGGATCATGTTATAGCTTGTAAAGATTCAAGGGGAAATGGTTGTCCCAACTACATACATGTGAACTTTTCTTTAAAACACTTATAAATCTATTATTTTACCTAGTTTCACAGAGACGATACTGTCTTATATAACTTGTCCTGGTAACTGTGCCACTTAATACACGTGTCTTATATTAGAACGATTAAGGTAAACCAAGCCAGGAATGATGGAACAGACCTGTATCCAAGACTTATACATTATAATCTTACTCCAATGGTTCAGTTGATAATTCCACACGGTCGTCTCGTTTCATAGTCATTTCCAGCACGTGCCGTAATTGATTGGTTCCACTTCTTCCTTTGTAACATTCCCGTACAGCGTTTCCTAGGACGACATCACCAACACTCCATGTTGATATTGTTTCCGGGTCGAATGTTACAACAATCAAAACTGTTTCCTTACATCTGGTACCCTAAAATATACATTTATATGTTAGCCTATATTGATAAAAAATTGTAAAAATAGCAAATTATGAATTTAAAATTACAACAAGACGGTAATGCCTTCTGTTTATATATGAATAAGCAGCATCGAGAAAAAAAGAAAAGAAAAAAATGACACCGTTACTTTACCAACACGATTTAGACGTCTCACCAATAAACATTTTGGTAATTTTGTATTATGCTCATATCTAATATCATTGTTATATAACATGATTTGCTTGTCTTTCGTTGGTATGGGATGTTTTATCAAAATATCTTAACATATGCACAAGGATTCGAGCTTGCTGGTTGCATCTTTATATAGTTTTTTTGCAGATCTAATGTATCATATGTTCTGTGGATCAGATATGAAGTTTTCGTTTTGTTTTTGTTTTTGTTGATACAAAACCGTATTACCAGCCCATGTATATATCTTTGGTTCAAAACTGGGACTTTTGAACAAATGTTAAAGGAACTGTAAATTATATTGTTCTGAATATCCCATTTTTTTTTTAATTTCAGGTACCTGTGTTTGGTATACCACGGCCTGAGGTTTAAGTACCAGTGTTTGGTATGTCAGGGTCAGAGGTGTAAGTACCAGTATTTGGTATGTCACGTTCAGAGGTTTAATAACAAGTGTTTGGTATGTCAGGGTCGCAGGTTTAAGTACCACTGTTAGGTATGTCCCTGCCTGATATTTTAGAACCTGTATTTTGTATGTCAGGGTCAGAGGTTGAAGTACCAGTATTTGGTATGTCAGGGTCAGATGTTGAAGTACCATTATTTGGTCTGTCAGGGTCAGAGGTTTAAGTACCAGTGTTTGGTATGTCACGGCCCGAGGTTGAAGTACCTGTTTTTGGTATGTCACGGCCCGAGGTTGAAGTACCTGTTTTTGGTATGTCAGGGTCAGAGAGGTTTGAGGACCAGTGTTTGGTATGTCAGGGTCAGAGGGTTAAGTACCAGTATTTGGTATGTCACGGCCTGGTGTTTTAGTACCTGTGTTTGGTATATCACGAACCAGTCAATGCCAAAAGCCTGAAAGTGGCAAGTGCGATATAACGGAAGCTGGTACAGAAAAGAAAAGTATTCCAAATTAAGTCAATATCCTCAACTCGTGTGATGGGAACAGTGGTTTCAATAATGCCTTACCTTCAGGCCCACTTCAAATAACAATAGTAAAATCCAACATGTCAGTTAACATGTCTCACACATAAACATTAGTATAGACTTACCTTGATTGTTTTGTGGTCATCTAGATTGATGATATTTCTGGTGTGTCCTGAGCTGGTGAGATGGTATACATGTTCGCCTTCGTCTGATTCAAAGTTGGTGTCATGATGGAAATGATGTGAGAAACCTCCGTGCAAACCAGTAATGACAACAACAATAACACACACCACATACACACCGGCCATGTTTTGTCTAACAACAGACCGTACAGACCAGGAAGAAAAACAGTGCCTATTATGACGACTGATCGAAGTGTTATAGTCGACTTGTATTCTGTTGTATACACATAGCTCAGACGGCAGACAGAGTGGTTGGAAATGGACAACAAAATACAGCTGGCCTGTCTCCTTCTTTGTATTTCACTTTTAGGTAAGTACGTAATCCGTAAAACAGTAACTACGCTGGTAAATTACAAAACAATATATATAACCATGTATAATGTATTCTGATCACGTTTTGTGTAGCATTTACACATATCTCTTTGTCAGGTCCTTATTGATAATTTAATCTGGAATGGTAAAGTACAGATAGAAACATCAAATGAATAAAACTCCGTGACTGAAGCCAACTAAATTCTTTATGTATGTAATATTTATGCAAAATATCAATTCCAACCATCTACATTCACGCTATGATTACCGCGTATGTAAAGGGAAATAACCATCGTTAAATTTGTACGAGTATGAGCAAATGCAGAAACATTTGCTAATTTGATATGTCTGAATTCACTTTGTTATGAATGTATATATATATATATATATAAAACCTCTTTAAAGTTTGCCTTTGATGCCCAATCTTGAATTTAGAGCTAAGAGATGAAAACATTCTTTTAATAATAACATGAATTGGAATCAGTTGATCCACGTGTAATGTCCTGTTTAACGCCGAACGAAAATGTTGTAAAATACCAGACCTACGAGTGAGACCGAACTCTTTATAAATAAAACTCATTGAAATATATGCCGACAACCTTAACACTGCATGTCGCAAAAATGTAACAGCGCCGACAACATAAACACCGTCGGTAACAAATTGTTACAGTGCCGACAACATAAACACCGTCGGTAACAAATTGTTACAGTGCCGACAACATAAATACTGCCGGTCACAAAAGGGTACAGCACCGACAACATAAATACTGCCGGTCACAAAATGGTACAGCGCCGACAACATAAACACTGCCGGTCACAAAATGGCACAGTGCCGACACCATAAACACTGCCGGTCACAAAATGGTACAGTGTCGACACCATAACCACTGCCTGTCACAAAATGGTACAGTGCCGACACCATAAACACTGCCGGTCACAAAATGGTACAGTGTCGACACCATAACCACTGCCTGTCACAAAATGGTACAGTGCCGACACCATAAACACTGCCGGTCACAAAATGGTACAGTGTCGACACCATAACTACTGCCTGTCACAAAATGGTACAGTGCCGACACCATAAACACTGCCGGTCACAAATTGGTACAGCAACGACAACATAAATACTGCCAGTCACAAAATTGTTACAGCGTCGACACCATAACCACTGCCTGTCGCAAAATGGTACAGTGCCGACACCATAAACACTGCCGGTCACAAATTGTTACAGCGTCGACAACCTTAACACTGCCAGTCACAAATTGTTACAGCGCCGATAACATAAACACTGGCTGTCACATGAAATTACCAACACATGAAAACAGTTCACTGAGATCCCTGAGACTGGTTTCATTGACGAATAAGTCGTAAGGGCTCTCTGGTTACGCAAGTGAGTACAAGTACATATATACGTATATAATGTAACGAATTGTGTATTGTTTGTGTGTATTTTTGTTGTGGATATCTGTGGTATCTATAATTCTTTATCTATTTTAATCATTTATTTTTCTTTATCTTTTATTTCTGACCCTTCTTACAAATAAACATATAACCCGAATTCATTTCAACGACTGGTTCTGTTATTTATTTTTACGTGTGTGTATATGCACATTGAGCGTGTTACACAGGAACTATGGTGAGTAAGCTTATATTATTGTATAATACAAAATGAATTCGATTTATTTAGGTTGTATGTAATATCGCAGCCACAACGTGTAAATAAAGATTACACAATGAGTGGTCGTTTATGATATTTCTTTCATTCGAGTTAGTTATTTTTCAAAAGTTACAAAAGTCACAAGCTTAGAAGAGTGTTTTCTAACTTTTGTAACTAACAAGAATGAAAGAAATACCATATTCAACACATACGAGCTAGTTTGACTTATTTCTACGACAATAGAAAAAGATATTCTCAGAACGAATTGACCTGTTTTTTGTCTAAATGTTTCCTTTTCACAATAATAGGTGGGGTGTAAGGAAAAAAAATAGTCAAATGACGCAAATTGATATGCAAAGCTGCCAATTTCGGAAATGTATGGAAATATTACAATTTATTACAAATTATTTCAAGTATTAGCAAGTTTATTTCTATCAAAGCAATAAATGGATAGAAACATTTATACATGTAAAAAAACAACATATTAAATTATTTTTCAATATAAATTTAATAGACGCAGTTAGAAGTTTAACATTTCTGGAGGATAGTAAAAGTATAAAATATTTAGTTTTGGGTATTGTATCAAAATAAACATCACCTTATTCTTGTTTTAAGCCGATAAGATTTACTCGTTGTCGGTAATATCAATCTTTATATCATATTTTTTATTTAAAGGGTACAGTTTGTATATCATATATTTGTTGTAATACATGTATATGGTAAATTACATTGGATCATGTCATGGCATGACTAACAGTTGTCACTTTTCCTATTTGTTTTAAAGGGAAACCAAGTAGTGCAGTCGAACCTGTCAAACCTGTCAAAAGGCCATCGGGAGTATGTCAGGATGAGACAATCATATGCACTGGATCATACATGTCTGAATTTAAATGTCCTAAAATAAATCAACGATTCTGTACTGATTTACATCACAGTAAGTTTATATTCAACAAAATGTACACGAATCCAACAATGGATTGGTAGCTATACAAAGATAAATCTGTGTGACACACACATTGGCTTACTAATACACGAAATCAAAAGAATATAATTTACACAACAAATATAATCAATTCTAACTACTGATGTAGATGTCAAAATTTTATATTGATATGATGTTCTTAAAGATACAAAGAACAAATGGTTTACATGTTCGTTGAAATAGCAGGAAATTTCATTTTTAATAGTACGAAAAAAACCAATGTATTGCTAAATATAGGATCTTAAATGAGTTATCATGCTTATGAAAGAAGACTATTCTTACCCAAAAATAATTGTTAAAATATTCTTAGACTTGTTTCATTTAAAGTTACAGCTTTTTAAATATAACAAAATGGCATCGAGTTTGAATATATGATGTAAGGTCATTTTTTGTTACCATATATTACTGCGCATATAACTATCCGTAGAAATCTTTAGTATTTAGTCTGCCATAATAAAAATGATAGATATGACTAGTTTTTATTGTCCGTTATAAACTAAACCAAACTGAGATTGATTACTTTAAGTACGAAGCACTGGGGAATGTGATGGAGATTTTCCCATCATTACACGTGATTCCTGGGGAGCCAGAACCCCACTGAAACCCCTTGGGACCATGGGATCCAATCTGTCCTACTTTATTATCCATCATTCGACGGGAGATTCCTGTTCAAATCGAAAAATGTGCTTGAAAAAAATGAAAGACACCCAGGAATTTCACCAAAAACCGACAAAAGGTGGTGGAAAAGGTTAAGTATTCTTCATCTCATGTGTGGTACATTCATTATGAAGTATATACAGGCTTCATATTTGTCTAAAAAAGAAATGATTAATTTTCGGATTTTCCGAAAGTGTGTTTACACCGGAAATTAAGTTTACAAATCACGTGCCTTATTCTTTATTTTTTTCTAATTTGGGCATTTTAACTGTACGGTTCTACCTCATTTTCTTATATCTATATAAAAAAAAAAAAAAAAAAATAGTGAAAATTTGTACTAGGTAAACATTATGAGCTTGATGATGTGCATAACACCTATACACATTGTTTAAATATATTCAGTAAAAGACAGTCATCGAGGAGACAATACCAAATGAAAATGAAATGTTTTTTTTTTGTTTTGTTTTTGTTTTTAATGTTACACTTATATATTTATCTAGTGTAATGAAAATGCCAAATGTGTCAAAAGCATATACCGGCACAAATTCTTAAATCCATGACCTTGACATTTAGAACCAATGACCTTGACCCTTTATCTGACTTTTAGCCACAGTATATATCTTTTGCAACCGAACATAATCGAATTCCACGTATTTTGGTCAGTAAATAGTTATGATATCAGCTGTGAACCTTTGTGGAAAGACAGACGGACAGACGCCGACCGGTTAACATAGAGCAACCGTATTTCCGACACGGGGCTCTTATTAGGTATCATACCGGTAATTTGGAGCGATTGTTTAATGATTCTCTTTTCTCTGTCCCTTAAAAAGATTTATCGTGACATGTAATTATGAAGTTTACAAGTTGTTGTTTTTATTTAAGTGTTTATTGTTACGATTTAAAAAAAAAACAAAAACATGTTTGGCTATGACATATTTCCCCCGCAAATTGTACGTAGATTAAGTTATTGTGTTACGTGTCACAATGTGTCACAACGTCCAACCCAGAAAATTGTCTCTCGAGGTTCCTATTTAAATACACAATCATATCAATTTATTATAGCTATTTATAACAACAACCTTTGCAGGTTTTGATGACATCGGTTACCACTATCTGATTGGCGGAGATGGGACTGTGTTTGAGGGTCGGGGTGGAAGAGCCAAAGGCGCTCACTCACCAGGCTACAATCATAGAAGTATCGGTGTATGCCTTCTCGGTGATTTCACGAAAACTTTACCAACTACTGATGCCACTACATCACTAAAGAGGCTCCATGCTTGTCTTCAAATCAAAGGAGTACTTTCTGTTAACAACAGTGTCTTCGGTCATAGAGATGTTCGACCAACGGAATGCCCCGGGTCCAAGTTCTATAGCAGCTTACATGAAAAATTCGGAGATTTCTGGCACAGAATCAGTCCGGAGATTTGGACAAGTAAATAAGCATATATATGTTTTTAAAATATATGATTTTTAAGCATACATTTTGTAATAACTTTTTTGTTCTTGAGTTTCTCAGTAACGACGTACTTAGTATGTGTTTATTAAGTTAACTATCTAAATATATAGACACAGTCTATGCTAAATAAATCGAAATGTATGTTACAATGTATGGTTAATATGGTATAGATTAAGCTAAAACATAGGAACTGTATGTATACTTGAGGACATTATGCATAAATCTTTACACTGCGGTATTTATTAAAGATAGTTGTTTGATGGCAGTGTAATTTTAGTACTACACGTTTCATGAGTCTTCATTCTAATGTTGTTACGTTGTCCATGTTTTATGTTGCAGACTGTAGAGCAAACGGAGGAACATGCTTAGACGTTACTAAAGTTGAATGCGAGGGACGCTGGAAGACTGGCTTGTGTCCAGGACCTACGGAAATTAAATGTTGCATTCCGGAGTAGAAGTTTAACACGTATGATTTGAAGCTGATTTATAAACTCCAGTATGTGAAATCGTCCTGTGTACATTCTGCCGCTGGTGACAAATATTCTCCAGTATGTGAAATCGTCTTCTGTACATTCTGCCGCTGGTGACAAATATTCTCCAGTATGTGAAATCTGCTTCTGTACATTCTGCCGCTGGTGACAAATATTCTCCAGTATGTGAAATCGTCTTCTGTACATTCTGCCGCTGGTGACAAATAATCTCCAGTATGTGAAATCGTCTTCTGTACATTCTGCCGCTGGTGACAAATATTCTCCAGTATGTGAAATCGTCCTCTGTACATTCTGCCGCTGGTGACAAATATTCTCCAGTATGTGAAATCGTACTCTGTACATTCTGCCGCTGGTGACAAATAATCTCCAGTATGTGAAATCGTCTTCTGTGCATTCTGCCGCTGGTGACAAATAATCTCCAGTATGCGAAATCTGCTTCTGTACATTCTGCCGCTGGTGACAAATATTCTCCAGTATGTGAAATCGTCTTCTGTATATTCTGCCGCTGGTGACTAATAAATGTATTATCCAGCATGTGATATCAAATCGTATTCTGTATATTGTGATGCTGGTGACAAATATTCCTCTGTGTGTAAAATCGTATACAGTACATTCTGACGTTTACTTTTATGTTTCTGTTACATGATTTAAACTCAATAATTTAAAAAGTTACCATCCGATTCTGGATGATTGATTGTTATGACTCTTATGTTTTTCAAAGAATGCGAAGGAATGTTAATTTAAAATAATAACCAGTTATCGTCTTGTTATATCCATATTTTCTTTTGTATGTTAAATGATGTTACTGTACTTAACTTAAGGTATGACTATTAGTGTTCACTGCCTGCTCATGAGCCATGCATGGACATTAGGGTTAAACATTTATTAGACTAATAAAAGCGGTACTGAAGAAGTTTATTCTTAATATAGTTCTCCTTTCAATTACATCTATAAATAAATAAGAATATTATGGGTCCACGTTGTTGGAAATACTTCGTTACCCAATATAAAATAAGAACAGATATACTCGATTTGTATCGATGCTTTAAAGTTGGACGAATTTGTGTATGCTTGGTACAAGTATAGTTACTATTTCTCAGTATAAAATGTTGCGATACTGTAGCTTCAGTGTACTTCATTATATTGTTCTCCGGGTCTGATCATACTGCGCTTAACTCAAATTAGTATTGAATACATAGGGATGGAATACAGACTTTTTATGTATAGAATATTTTGTATAAATCGAATCAGACCAACCATCAATTAAATCATATAGAACAAACAATGATTAATAAGTATATCTTTGAAGTATTAGATGTTTTATCACCCCTAAGAAAGATTTGTTAGATTAATTAGTTAAGATCGGGTCGCTTTGTTACGCCCTATGATATTATAGGGGTCGACAAAATTTCTAAGGAGCATTATGGATGCCGCTTCTCTGTCGTTTCAAAATTAAAACAAATCGGGTCTAAAATACGCATCCCCAGATATTCCGGGAACGAACACATTCTTTTGTATTTTAGAAAACATGTATACGAGTTGTCTTTCCTTTGCCAGTTGAAAATAGATGACATAAGACAATATTTAATATTAATATTTAAAAGCGTCTCCGCGACTCAGAAAATGATTCACGTATAGAAGACGATTAACTGTAGCAATCATATGCAAAATTGATGTGGATCATATCACATTTCTACCTGATGGAATAGGACTGAGCATGTCCTAGATTATGTAAAGAGGGTATGGAAAGGTCCTCAAAACAATGATTCGTTATATGCCAGCTACTGACCTACTATGGAACCATAGTAAACCAGTAAAATGTATAGAAAAAGTCAGCTTTCGGTATCATCACTATGAATTTTACTTGTCCTCTATTGCTCCAAAGTAGACCAATAACAAACCATAGAACTAATAGGTTATCAATATATTGACATAACTTAATTTCATACACGTCAAATTGCATAAACGTTTTGCTATTTATGTCATATGTAGATGATGAGTCCTTAAATGTGTTATCACTATAATAAAAGCATCCTTCATGGACGGTAGCACGATACCCTGCAAGATCACACGATACTAAAGTTAAGCTACTCTGTCTTTGAATATCGCAGCTAAAAGGTAAGCAGTACACGCATATTTTTGTCTCGGTATGGGAAAACGTCATATAACCTTTTTTTTTTCTCTTTTTTCCCCTACACACTCAACACAAACAATAGGTTATGTAACGTGACCATTGAAACAGAAAAATAGCTAACACTAAGCCAACAGCTAGCTAATACTCTCGCTACCACTTATTTGTAACCATGTCAAACATATGACACCAATTGTTTTGTAAGATATTACCATGG
Organism: Pecten maximus; assembly: GCF_902652985.1. Taxonomy (NCBI): domain Eukaryota; kingdom Metazoa; phylum Mollusca; class Bivalvia; order Pectinida; family Pectinidae; genus Pecten; species Pecten maximus. Next base: position 42,744,386 of record NC_047022.1, on the reverse strand, counting down.
TATTTGCCCTCCCCCAAAATCCTTACGTACTAATGTTCAGCGTAATGGGACAATATCTCAATTCCGACTAATCAGAAACCTCCATTATGTTTCAATATTAACGGTTCTGGAGACACCGCGTCTGTTAAACTATAGGCATTGATACGTTACACTACTCGACCGAGTCAGAACAAAATAAATCTCGGGACTAACCTAATCAAATCAATACAAAACGTCTGGGGTCGTTGAGGTAGGTCTATGAGAAACACCTCTGAAATTGATAATTAGATTTGAACTATAAAAAAGCAAAATTTTACAATTGGGAAAGTGCATCGATTGTGGTTGTTTAAACCCTTATCAAAAGGTCAGGTCGACTGATCTGAAGACTTTCGACTTTTTAAAGTGCCCTCAATTTCGTTCTTGGTATCAATATTTTAATTCCTTAGTTTCAATAAAAAGATGCAACGAAAATATTTAGAATTTTGAAAAAAACTCCGCATGTTCTGAGAGGCTATAACGATTAAACAATGGACTACATGTAGACCAGAGTGAATTTGGTTAGTGTATTTGAAATTCTAAGTAACATCTATGTAAGCCGGGGTGGGCAATCACAACCACAAAGCATGGGCTCTTCACTATTTGTTTATTTGTATACACGAAGAACCAGGCTCCCCGAGCATAGTCTGTGAAGACTGACTCCAGCGCTAACAATGTTAGAGACATGTGTTCGTCGATCTGGTCTGTTGCGAGTCCCAGTCTGGAGTGACTGTTGGCGGGTAGAAACAGAGGGCTTAGGGCGGGTAGGAAGGGAGTGCTGGGTAAAGTCCGTGGCAAGTCATACAGTCCGTTCGTCACTGGTCAAGCCTGAGATATACTCAGGACATGCACACTACACACGTGACCACATACACCATTCTACCACACTCACACAATAACAGGTACAAAGGCCCAGATATGTTACACTGGGCTACACATACCCCCCCCCCCCCTTAATTGAAATATGTCCCCATAATTCAACTAAGGTAGAAGAATAATGTAAATATCAGCTTCTTCACCAGCTATAAAAAAACTTAATTAATCGTTTTCTGGAAAACAAAGAAAAGCAATAGGGAAATCACAATTAATTATCTAATATTAGTAATTCAACTTCTGAACCTGTGGAAACAATAAAAGAACATTTCCATAAATTTCCAGACAGCCTCATATCTGTTATGCTAATCGCATAACACTCCTTGTGTAATTATTGCATAACCATTATGTCATACAACAATACTGATAAAAATATTTTATATTCCCAGTACAATGTAAGTTGAGCTTTTGCTTACATTTATATACATATATAGTAAATAATGAGATGCCAGTAGTCAAACACTAAACCACTACCAACCTCAATAAGACTGCTGTACAAACTATAAGCTCAAATACACATAAACAAATAAAACTAACGATAGAATTATTTTAAAATGCCGTCACTTACACAACCATGATCAGATGCCCATCACAGCATATTATGTAGTAGAAATGATATTTTAAGGTTCAACAACCATTTTGTCTTGCGACTTGTACAATGTAAACAGAACCCCTCATAATGGGACCACCTTGCTACTAGGACCCTTCCTAATAGTGAAAACCTTCCTAATGGGGCCAACCTGTGAACAGAGGAAACCTCTGTATTCAGAACACCTGCTTAAAATGAAACAATGTACCTGATGTATATCACATCCAATACCACACACCCATGCGGACCAGCCATATTTACTTTATAGCTAACTGTCCACTACGACCACCTCACAATGGTCACATTACAGTCCCTGGGTACTCGTTTTACATTATTAAAGCCAATATGACCACTTTTTTGAATAAAACCTATGGAATAAAACCTAATTTCAGAATATCTCATAAAAGGGTTTTAGAACTAACTGGGACGTCGTCCACGCTCCGTACCGGTCTGGGGAATTCCGTGTTCTGCCCGAACGTCGGACTCCTGCTGGACCAGCAACTTCCATCTCTGATATGGAATCCTCCCCTTTTTTCAGTTGGTGGGGTATCTTGTCTCTCAGCCTCATCAGGGTTTTCCAAGGAACCTAATGTTGAGGGTTCCATTTCCATGGAAACCTCTGGAGAGATAGGACTTGCTACTGGCTTGGGCTGTCTGTATGGAACAGAAAAATATAACTGTGAGTCAGGTGCTATGGAAACCTGGGGAAGATTAGGACTCCTAACCGGTACAGGGGTCCTATCCAGGGTAGGGGAGACTATCCTGTTAGGCTTCCTTCTCTGGGGAATGGCATACCTGTCACTTACTATGCTCGAATCAGTCTCCGTGTCGGAGCTAGAACTTGATTCAACTAGGGACTTTTTCCTACTGACTTTACTTTGATTCACCTTAGCCTCATCTTCATGAGGCCAGTCAGACTGAATTGCTGTGAATAGCAACAACATGTTCCTATGAAGTGTACGCACGGAACCAACACCATCTTCCCTCTGCACCTTATACACCGGTAACCCATCTACCTCTGCTGAGACCACAATATAAGGATCCCGCTCCCACCTATCTGCGAGCTTATGCCTACCCTGAAGACCTACTTTTCTCACCAGTACTCGGTCACCCACGCTGAGTTTCGACTCTCGTACCCGAGCGTCATAGGCCGCTTTATTTTGACCAGCTTGTTTACCATATTCTTGAGCTGCTGAATGTAAGCATACTCCAACCTCTGCCTCAGCCGTTGGACATATGTCTCATGGTTACCGGTCCGATTCGCTTGTGGGTCATTGATACCCAGGAAAGCATCAATGGATAACCTTGGATGGCAGCCAAACATTAAATAGTGGGGAGAGTAACCAGTTGCATCACTTTTGGTGGCATTGTAGGCCTGAACCAGTGGTGAAACATATCTCTTCCAGTCAGACTTTTGTTCATCCTCCAAGGTAGCCAGCATTTTTAGGAGAGTTTGATTGAACCTCTCTGCCGAACCATTGCCCATGGGATGATATGGGGTAGTTCGAACCTTTTTAACCCCCGCAAGCTTACATAGCTCCCTAATGATCTTACCACAGAAATTCCTGCCCTGATCAGACAGCAATTTCTCAGGGAAACTATAGTGAACGATAAAATGTTCATACAAAGCTTTTGCCGTTGTGGAGGCAGTTTGGTTGCGGCACGGGATAGCTTGTGCATAACGTGTGAAATGGTCGGTGATGACTAGGATGTTCTCCTAACCACCCTTCGACTTTTCTAAACTTAAAAAGTCAACACACAGCAACTCTAGTGGCTTAGTGGTTTCGATTGGCACTAAACTAGCCACCGGCCTCACAGGGGTTTTCCTCCTAATGCACCTGCCACACTGTTCTACCTTGTGACAAACATCTTTTTCCAGGCCTGGCCAATAGAACCCCCGCCTGGCTAACCACAAAGTTTTCTCTCTACCCTGGTGTCCCACTTTATCGTGTACACCCTTCAGTGCCTGGGCCCTATATGCTTCAGGCATCAGCAACTGTTTCATCTGTTCACCATCTACAGTTGCAGTTCTGTAAAGAACCCCGTTCACAAAGGATATGCGCCCTTTCTCTCTAAGATACCTACGCACCTCTAGAGGCTCATTCCTCAGCACTTCTCCCCTCGTAAAAGTCTTCCTACTGTAGAGGTGTTCAAGTCTACCAATCACTGGATCCTTACTCTGTTCAAGAGCCCAATCCACTATACTGATCTCCTCTGGGTTGCCACCAGCCTCGTCTCCGGCCGAAAGAGAGACTGGACCTAATGTTATCGAGTCAGCAAGTGGTACTGAAGCTGTAGCAGCCTGGCAAATAGCCTTGACTGTGTCTGAAAAAACCTGGGGGCAACGGGATAACCCATCTGCATCAGTATTGTTCTTCCTGGGGCGATATGATATGGTGAAGTCATAACTAGCTAAGGCGGCTATCCAGCGATGGCTTGTGGCATCTAACTTAGCCTTAGTAAGGACATAAGTTAATGGATTATTATCAGTGATCACCTGAAATTTTGTACCATATAGGTAGTCTTGAAATTTATCAGTGACCGCCCACTTTAAAGCCAGAAACTCCAACTTAGGAGCCGGGTAGTTTCTTTCGCTAGGGCGAAGCCCCCTGCTCGCGTACGCTATGACCCTAGGATGACCTTCCTGCTCCTGATAAAGGACACTACCCAGACCATCTCTTCTGGCATCAGTGTGCACTACAAATGGCTTGGAATACTCAGCATATCCCAAAATTGGAGGACTCACAAGCTTCTCTTTGACTGTGTCAAAGGCAGTTTGTTGGGAGTCACCCCATTTCCACTTTGCAGGTGCAACTTTCTTTTTTTTACCGATTTGTGTTTTGCCAGGGACACCGTGCCCCCTTAGCAGTGCATTCAGTGGCTCGACTATCTTAGAGTAGTCTTTCACAAATCGACGGTAGTAACCTGTGAACCCGAGGAACCGGCGGAGTTCCTTAATGTTTCTGGGTTCAGGCCAGTCTTCTACTGCCTTGGTCTTCTCTGGGTCAGTACTAATACCCTGCTCTGAAACCACATGGCCAAGATATGTGACTGAAGGCTTAAACAGTTCACACTTGGACGGTTTCAGCTTGAGACCATGTGCCTCAAGCTTACCAAACACAGCCTGCAACCTCTTTAGGTGCTCCTCGAAAGTTCCCGCAAAGATGAGAACATCATCTATGAAAACTAAGCATTCGCGTAGGTGTAAATCACCCATGCACCTTTCCATCAACCGCTGGAATGTGGCAGGAGCATTCGTCAAACCAAAGCCCATACGGTTGCACTCATAAAACCCAAGGTTACCTACTGTAAAAGCTGTGTAAGGCTTGGACTCGTCCTCCATCTCTACCTGCCAGTAGCCGGAACGTAAGTCAAGCTTAGAGAAAAACTTTGAGCCATTTAGGGTGTCAATGACTGCGTCAAATCTCGGGAGATGGTAAGCATCCTTCCGAGTTCTGTTGTTGAGCATTCTGTAATCGATACAGAATCTCAAGGAGCCATCCTTTTTCCGAACAAGTACGATATTTGAGGAATATGGGGATTTAGATTCCCTAATAACTCCAACATCAAGCATATCCTTGACATGCTGTCGTACTTCTTCAAACATGCCCGGGGGAATTCGTCTATATGGTTGTTTAAAGGGTTTTTGATCTAACAACTCTATATTATGCTTAACGAGATCTGTCTTTCCCAAATCTGAAGCGTCCTTAGAGAAAATGTGACTCCACATACCAAGTGCTTCCCGAACTGTAGCCAACTGTTCATCCGACAGACTACTAGTATCAATATGTACTCCTAACTCTTCAGGAGTAGACTTAGACTTTGTTGGCATTGTCACCACACTCGAAGCCAAGTCATCTACAACCTTAACCTCCTGAACCTGACAAAACTCTGTCTTTGGTCTTATCGATATGCGTTTTGCAGTCAAATTACAAACTTGCACACGTAGCCTTACTTTATTTGTCTGCTGGTTACATTTAACCACTCTAGGACAAACTGCATACCTAGCATCATCACAGTCTATGTTTTCAGTGACAACCTCACTGACATCACAACCAATGCCTCTAACTATACCATAAGGCTCTATAGTGATTGTTTTCTTACTCAGTGATCTAACATAAAACTTGTCACAACGAATACTATTCATAGCCACATCCCACTCATGAGGTACTACGGCAGCACTTTTCTCACCAGGAATGACTTCCTTACATGGTCTTATGATATTAGTACCCACAATCACAGGACACCTCCCATTGTACTCAGTGTCTGGAACTACTAAGACTGGAACAGGGATCTCAAGACCATTCAAAAATGGAATTTGGACCCATGCCTCAATATAACCTAAGTATTCTAACCTCGTACCATCTGCTATCAATCAAAGCTATCATCTCCTCACCATTTAGAATTATCTTACCTTCATTCTTTTCTCCAATCATCCTATCAAGTACTTGTTGGCCTTTGTCAGGTTGAGTACAGGTCTCTACATGGCCATCAGCAGACCTTCAGGCGTTTGGGTTACCACCACCTGACTGTCGACCTCTATAACCTCGACCTCTTCCTTGGTGACCTTGACCTGATTGACCTTTATGACCTTGCTTTTGACCTCTATTCTGATAACCCGTTTTACTCACCTGCAAGCTGTTCAACTTCTCTAATATATTTGAAAACTGGTCACTCACTTTTTCATCTAGTTTCTCTAACTTTTTGTCAAATTTCTTTTCCAACTCCTCTATAGAACTAAGCTGCTCAGTCTTATCTCCCTGAACTACATGCTGTTGGATTTTCCCCCACTAATAATATTTATCTCACTCTCAACAATACGAATTTCCTTCAGCAACTGATTGTAATCTAAAATTGTATCAAACTTGTGTCGAGTCTGACTCTTCAACTTGTCACAAGATAGTGACGACCAGAACTTCCTACGCAGCAGAATATTCTTAGAGTAAATATCTAAATGCCCATGTTCTACTGCCACTTGTAACATACTATCTAAACGGCAACCAAAATCTGTGGCCGTTTCACCTGGTTTTTGATAGGAGTTAAAGAATTCCTGCATAATCATATCCTTGGTGCGTACATCACCATACAGGATATCAAACCTATCCAAGATCTCTTGTACCCTATGTTGATTGTCAACACCCATCAGGGCAAGTCTGGCACTCCCCCTAAGGGATCTACGAATAGCTTGACCTAATATACTCTCTGATATTACAGGGTCATCCGTCAGGTACTGTACCTCATACCTCCATTCTCTTTAAGTGACTTCATTTTTATGAGGTTGCTGTTCCCCTGAGAACTGGGATATTTTAGGGATGCTACCACTATTATGACTAGGTCTTATAAAGCTTCATCAAACCCAAATCTGTCCTTTCTAGGAGGACTAGTTTCAAACTTAAAGCTAGTCCCAACATCCTTTACATTCTCCTCCCCCTCTTTAAGAGGTGTGATCTTAAACTTACCAGTAGCCGTAAGTTTCGTAATCATTTCCATTTCCTCCCTCGTAAGAGACATGATTGTATCTATATGTCTAGACCTGTAGATATGTATTTATAGCATAAACAGGTAACAACTTGACATGTATGATAGGGCAGCCCCAACCGACACAGTCAAAGTTGTCTATATACTATAACCATACTACAAGTATTAAATATACAAAGTTCTACATAAAACAAAATAAATGAAGAACACCCCCAATGAATCTAGTGTACTTCCAGGATACACAGTAAAAACTTCTTCAACCAACACCTAGCTGAGAATGGTCCAGGATGTATACCATCCTTGTACAAACCAAACTTTACACTAACTCTGGCCTTAGCTTGAGACTGTAACTTCCTATACCTGAGTACATCTACTCGAAAACAAGGGGATTTGACATTGGCCCTATTATTCACTGCATGAAAATAATCGTTCAGATGTTTTAACCTTGTCTCCAAAACCAAATCTTGTTCCAAAAATATTTTGGGATCAGAGGGACCTTTAGCCTTGTTCCACTCGACAATCGAATAAGGAGGAATTTCAGCAAAAATAAGTTTGACTGTCTGAAAATTTTCTACATACTCAACATACAATGTACTGGTCGATGTAACATGTCAAATATTCATTTGCCAGCTCATTAGTAGTATGACGCAGAGACACAAATGATCCTTTCTTACGAGTCAAATCGCATGTTCCAAGCCAAACATAGATTTCAACATTATTGTACAATTTCACTTTTCCCGTCAAATATTTAGTCAACCAAGTTAGAAAATCAGGAAGCTGAGCACAAGCTTTACAAATAATCTCCAAATCAATATTATGGAAGGATTTAACAAAATCCAAATTTCTTTTCAGATAGAAACCTTTACTACTGGTTAAGATTATCACCTTCTTACATAGTCTCTGATTTGTACACACAATCGGCTGAGTAATAAACTTAGTTAACTTGCTACAACTCATTTCTTTCTACTGGACAGCACCGGCAGATACTTCAGCAGCTACAACTTACTGGACAGCAGCTGTGTCAAAGGAAATATTAATAGTTTATGTACTGCACACCTGTAATACAAAGGTTTAAATTAGTGTTTTGAACCCCATGATAGCAAAGTCATTCTAACACGCATACTGTACACAGGTACGAACGTCACCAAACACAAGGTGTTACACACAAAACTTACTCTTTCGTCTTAAGTAGAATGTCATTCTTATGTCGTGCAAGGGATAAGGAATGAGAAAGAGAATTAATTGGAAACATTATAAAATTACACGGAAATTCTGTAACATAGAAAATAACCGATACTAAATATTGGTTAACTTATCGACTAGGTCGCCTGGCAAGTGTATCCACGTGTGACACTTCTACCCAACGAACCACTCGTTCATTCTCTCATTGGGGCCGCGGTGGCCGAGTGGTTAAGGTGTCCCGCCACTTTATCACTAGCCCTCCACCTCTGGGTTGCGAGTTCGAAACCTACGTGGGGCAGTTGCCAGGTACTGACTGTAGGCCGGTGGTTTTTCTCCGGGTACTCCAGCTTTCCTCCACCTCCAAAACCTGGCACGTCCTTAAATGACCCTGGCTGTTAATAGGACGTTAAACAAAAAAAAAAAAAAAAAAAAAACATTTTCTCATAAGCTCAATATATACGGCAACATAAAATTTACATAATTATACAAACTGAACAGAAAAACAAACAGAGTTCAAAGTTCACAGATACAACACAACGAATTCCGCCATCTCATCGTTCAGGACCCTCATGTCTAAAACGTTCTCCGGTACGTGTATCCCCCGCCAAACGTCATACACACATACACAGGAAGTGACCTCCGACTATAGTCCGTTCCAGAATACTGCTTGTCTGGTACAACAAAGTGGAGATTTCTTCAAATTAGATTGGCCAATCTACGAACATCTCGGTGCCTGGTTTTGGAGTCTGGAGTGACTGTTGGCGGGTAGAAACAGAGGGCTTAGGGCGGGTAGGAAGGGAGTGCTGGGTAAAGTCCGTGGCAAGTCATACAGTCCGTTCTTCACTGGTCAAGCCTGAGATATACTCAGGACATGCACACTACACACGTGACCACATACACCATTCTACCACACTCACACAATAACAGGTACAAAGGCCCAGATATGTTACCCTGGGCTACATCTATGACAATTGACAGCAGACCTTTTAAATTGTATTATTATTATTTTTTTTCAATCTACACATCTGAACAAACCAACAAATTAAGCAACACGGAGTTTAACTATATGAAATTGGTAGTTTTTTGTCAAATAAAACCGAAGTACGGGGAGTAATAGCAGAAACCTGAACGTCTTATGCTAGGAAAAGACAACCCCAGTTCAAACCACTTTGTGAAAGGTCGAGATTTGATGTTTCAAATTCGAATTCAGCCAATGAGATCCCGGGAAAGTGGGAGATATCTTGCCAGTCAATACTGAATCGTTGTTAAATACACACAACTTGTAAGACCTAATTTGGATCACAGCAACCAAAACTAGAGCCCACATGTCAAACAATGAATAATCCAAAAGGGCCAAATAATTAATAATAATCTCTAGATCGGGATACATGTCCTGAAGTTCATCACATGAAACGGGATAAACTATTTTACAGAGAACCAGCCTAAACAAGAAGAGGGAAACGGGTATTTGCCATAGAAAGGTTTGAATAAATCTTATTAGCAAAACGGTTAGATATTTCGAATTCCGTTTCAATTATCGAAGGAGAAACCAAACGCTACGCTATCGTTATATATTACATCCTACTAAAATATTCTGACATTTCAATAAAAATTATCAAAATAAATATATATTATCTTTAAGCAAATTTAGAAATTTACTGGAGTCTCCCTCAAATGTCTAAGCAATCTGAACCACAACGTATGTGGTCAGATAGGGTAAGGGGAAACCTGCTTAATATGCCGAAAAATTAAATTAATCAAATCAATAAATATAATTTTTTATTCCAGCGGCGAAAGTGTCTATCAAAACGTACAACCAACATTTCGGCAACACTTGATGACAGATAGTCCCGATCAAATGTTCACCTCATAGCTTTTTAAACAAAATTCGTCAGTAAATTCAGCCACATAATCATTCATCAGCAGGATTTGATTGATCCAAAACTCGCAGTAAATCCTTTCCATTATATTTTCAAATACTACACATTACAGATTTTTGTATTTTCTCAATACATATTGATCATTGTATGTTTTCTATACTGATACAGTTATGAAAAAATACTTGAACTTACGACATTACTATTGATGTATTTAATAAAGTATGTGAAGGCTAGTAAACTATCTCTCTTTCATGATTTCTTTGTATTACCACACATTGATTTTATGTCAACTGGTGCGTGCGTGCGCGCGTGCGTGCGGTAAATAAACTTATTGAAACTCTATGTATCGTATAATACTGTTCAACATATAATCTATGCATGTATATAAACACATAAAACTGCTCTTGTTCCACAACGCGGTATTATACCCGATATACCATATAGTACCCTTGTTCCACAACGCGGTATTATACCCGATATACCATATAGTACCCTTGTTCCACAACGCGGTATTATACCCGATATACCATATAGTACCCTTGTTCCACTACGCGGTATTATACCCGATATACCATATAGTACCCTTGTTCCACAACGCGGTATTATACCCGATATACCATATAGTACCCTTGTTCCACTACGCGGAACTGTACCCGACGAACTGTGACATTTACAGGGTCCGTATCAGTCACTACTGATGATCCATATTGTCTAACATATAATTAGTTTCACTCGAGTCCTCAGTGCAAAAATATACAGAAATATACAGCTGACCTGGCTGTGTTTATGTAATATACATCAAGTACCAACTAGCTATACAGTTGAAATATAAAACAATGATTGCTCAGTTCCTCTGAGTAATCCTACAGTAGAAATACAAATACACCTAAACAGAGAGCTATTTATATTAACAGAACAGAATAATATCCTGAAGAAATAATAAGTGCTCCCTGACCAAAATGAATCTTCCCTATCTGGGGTTTATTCAGGGTAATATCACATTATACAACTATGATTACTATAAAGGTAAGAGTTTCAACACTCATTGATCGAGTGAGCACTCACTTCGACTGAGTGCTCACTTTTACCGAGCGCTCACTTCACTGAGTACTCACTGCTACCGATCACTCACTGAGTACTCACTTCTTACTGAGCATTTCCTAGCATATATTTAACGCTATGCATGTGCGAACAACTCTTTGCTCTCGGACACTTTTTTATAAACCACGAGCACACCAAAGGCTATTGATATTAATAAACTTACAACGTATGTGATGCACCGATCACATAGACTTACTAGAGTCCCCACGGAGAAGGGAAGCCTTACTCTGGCACATCTACCTCCGTACTCTACCGTAAGTTATCAACTACTGGACAGTACTTTAATGTAGGGAAGCCTTATTCAGACAAGTCTATATCTGTATTATTACCTCTTAATCCGGTCTTTACGCATCTGTGTCTGCCGAAGACGTGCACCCTAACTACACTGTAGCTGGACTGAGACAACAACTAAGTACTTCCGGGTTCAGGCCCCACGAATGAAGTCCCCTCAGAAATGTATGTATTTCATGGAAATAAATCAAATGCCTGTTTAAACTTGATTTTTGTCTATGAATTTAATGTAAATTTATAGTAGAGATGTCAATCTATGTTTTGTGATGTAAAATATTATTATTGATCATGTATTTTGTCCGCCAGGGTCCTGTGTGAAAAGTCCTAATTTGACCTCTACCCCTGACCCGGATGTACATGTATATCATCCACGTTGGTGACACATTTTGACAGCTATCTCCAGAAAATGCCGAACATGCTATGTTGAATGTTTATATTTTGCTTCTCACATGTTGGTCTTGGCCAGGTGAGTTGGAAAATTGGATATGAGATTTTGGGAATTTACTATGAATTTTAATGTTACAATGAAACATATAGCGAAGCTAATTGTGGTCTCGGTCATAATATGATAGACTGTGAAATCCATGTTTTTGTTTGTCAAATCCACATTTTTTGACCGATTCTCATAAAATTTGCCATGCTTATTGGCAGATTTATGTGTGATAGGTTAGTAAAGTTATTTTTCAAAACCAGGTTGAATTTAAATTTAAAAAATTAATTTTTATATTAAATTTTTTATTTTTTCTATTTATTTTTTTGACAGAACAGGGGCGCTGTTTATAGTGTCTAATTTGCATATTTTGTGATATTGTGTATTCATACACCATAATTGAAAGTAAAAATGGAGGATTTTTTTGAATTGTACAAGTGGAAGCTATCAAAAAACTCTGTGATTAGCCCAGAAAACGGCACCTGCAGACTATGGACAGGACCTGTGACAAAGACAGGAAAATATGGAATTATATCTTTTAAGGACCCTGTTGATTCAAAGTGGAAAAAAAACATGCTCATAGACTTGCTGTTATTGTTCATTTTCAAAATTTAGGCTTGTCAAGTGATCTGGATTGTTCGCATATGTATAAATGTAGACCATATAAGTTTAGAACCCCATTTTATTAACAACAATAGACAGTATTGTTTAAATTCAAACATTTGTCATGGTCATGTAGGTTTTAGGGACTGTTTGTTAAATTTGAAAATTTGAAATATTTTGTTTTAATTTTATTTTTTGAGGGTATTAGCTATTGTATCCGGAGACACAATATTCCCGACCACCGCCACGGGGAGGCTCCCTTCTTAGGTAGTCATATATAGGTAACTTTTTGTTGTTGTTGTTGTTATTATTGCTGTTGTTACATATGTGTTTTTGAATTTTGAATTCTGGTTGCCAATATGTCTCTTAATCAATTTTTCACTTTTCAATACAGATGATGCTGAAGCTGACTGTCTCCCTTGCCATGTTGCTGAATGACTGGATCTAGCTGCCCTCTCCTGTAGTCGGACTTTTGAGCGGACTTAGACCTTTTCTTATGATCTTTATGCTGTGCTGCCAGTCTTGATAGAGCTCTCTTCTTCACTTCAGGTTTGTATTGGTGCTGTCTTTGGTACACTTCCTCTGAGCTCAGTTGATCAAGCTTATGTTTAACTTCTCGACTCAGAGTACCACCGAGGTGTTCGACCTTCTGTTGAATAGCTTTCCTGGCCGTGTTGTTGAGAGTTAAGATGGTGTTGTCAAGTCTCCCCTCAGCATTCCGTCCAAAGTTCTGATATTTTGGTAGAGCGACATTGATGCCTCTGTGACACCCCTCATTTTTCTGAGTTGATGTGTTGAGTCTCATTGCATAGACGGCTTCATTGCTTAACTTCATTTTCAGGAGCTCCAATACCAACATCTGGTCATCTGGCGTCATCTGAAGATGATGCATCTGGTTCAAACTGAGGAACATGGAGCGCACCCACCAGTTGTCACCGTCATCTCCAGAGCACACCTCGGAGTGCTGACTGTAACGCGGGACGAGCCTCAGCTTTGGTTATTCCAGAAATCAACACAAGGAATCTAACACCATTTTCATATATACAAATTTATTTACATAGAATCACAAAAAAAAAAAAAGAAAAATACCAACTCATTCACTCTCCCAATCACCCTCTCTACTATACTACATTTATTCATATATCACTGAGTCGACAGTCTCTCCACACGACAGGAATGTCGTTCACTTTTCCAAGTGCTTGTGACGATTGGCGTCACGATCAGTTCACCTCGGTAATGTCAATCACGCAAATCATTCCATGTTTCACGGTGAAACAGAACAGGAAAAAAACAATAAACAGCATCCGCAGCATCCGGCAAACGGATTACAATAATGGTCCTCTACTGGCGAGGATATGTGCAGTGGATAGCAACCACTTCTCCTTCTGAACCATTAAATGGCCCTATACTTGTCTTCCTGGCAGTTGACCTCAACCTCTGGTCGGCCCTGACACTGCATCACGAAGACCCGTTGTCTATTCAGGTTGACCCATATCAACATCTGGCGATCATGTGCCCGTCATGTGAAGCTTTATCAAAATAAAAAAAACACACTAAACATCCATTCTTTCACACTCATAATCAACATATGTTAATAACCTAAAATGTTATCTACAGTTTACCAACACGTATTAAATTATTGTAAACTACCAATAATTATATCCTAAATGTCAATGCAATACTATACAGTAATACAAAATACTAATATCTACGGTGCGTGATGAAATTCTACATAAAACATTACTTAAATAACGAATAAGGAAAACGAGCCTTATACGACGTTCATGAGCTTTCGTAGAATTTTCACCTGCGCGAACTCACACCAGTACACCTGCTCACGACTACCACTCATGGCTTCCATACATAATTAGCATGAACAAAATCACGTTACTGAGTTTAATTATCAGTTTTACAACAGTTAAACTACTAATATGTTAGCTGACATACATACAAAAAATGTATGCAATACATTAATGTATCTATAAACAACGAAAACAAGTATTTTATCAAAATATCACACCTGTATTCGATTACACAAATAGTCACGCATGAATGGCACGCACCGATAACTAGATGGCTTGACATACAATAAATACACAATAAATATGGCAATAAATAACCATATTAAACAAGCAAAAACACAATTTACGAAAGATAGCAAGATTACTTACCCCAATCCGATGTCTGGGCTTCTTCCACATATTTATCTTGCGCCATAAACACGGCGAACAGGTAAAGTTCGTGAGTGAACGAAGTGGTCACCTGGACAGTCCCACATATACTGTACCTGGGTACGCTCACACACATTTTCACGTGACCAATACCATACGAAGACATACATAACTACAGGCGACCGTGAAACTGACTACACCAGGACAGTCAACATCATACCCTTTCCCTCTCAGCCAAGCGCCTGTCCAGCAAAATTTGTTGTAGAGGGCACGTCCAAGTATCCACTTCTTTGGAGTACATGTCTCAATTCCCAAGCTGATTCCCTGAGAGGCATTCAGTCCAGACTTCTTAGAGTTTCCAAATGTAATACTGTTGTACCGCCCATCCACAGCTATTCCGATGGTGCTCGGAGACTCCTGTCCTCTCAGGGTGTTGTCCTGTACCACCAGTCGAGTCTTTTCCTCCATGTCTGTTTTGTTAAGGGCAGAAATCTCCCGTGACACCTGGTTGGCCTGTCGTTGCAGGTATGTTCAGGTGTCCGAGAAGAAGTCTAGCTCCTTTGGTGCTGACGGACTGTCCACACAGTGCTGAAGGTAGATATTTGTTAATTAGTGCTGGCTTTGGTCCGGGCTTCTCCGAGTCCGCTATTCTGTAAAGTTTGTAAAGCTGAGACTTGTACTCACACTTGACACACTGCACAGAGCAACTCCATCCCAGGGCCCATTTCTTCTCGGAAACTAGTTTGAATACGGGTACTGGACAACTGGTGTGGAATTGCTCTGCATGTATATTGATGACATCGTTCCACATCTTCATCATCAAGATAACATCAATTATCCGGTTTCCATCTATTTCAGTCTCCGAGTCTGACGAGGCGGTGGATGCATGTATTGTACAGGGTCTATCTTCGGTGTCCGCTGCTACTTTGGATTGACTTTCCGGTCTTGGTGTTGTCACCAGCTGAGATACTTTGGTGGCGGTCAGTCTTCTGGTCAGAACTGGGGTCACCTATGTGTTGAAAGGTTTGTACCTTACATCTTGGAGAAATAGGCCTTTATTCTCGAGGGTGTTTCCAGGTTTGAAATGGTTATTTCTTCTCTTTCTGTCTCCCTTCATACTTGTATTGGTCAGTATTGGTCAGTGGTGGTCAGATGTGTTTGGAGTACAAAACTGAAGTGAAGCTGAACACTGATCTGGTAATTGTGATATACACATCAGTGCCTGTTTGATAATTGACTTCAAAGGTGTTTTGAAAAACAATTGAGAGAGGCTAGTATATTATCATTAAACAGATATACCCATTAAGCTCCCTCCCTCACCCCCACCCCTTCCCTGCCTCTGGCTAGACAGCCTAACAGTACATGTAAACAAGTGCTGGCTACAGTGTGTCCATGGTGGTCATTCACTATGATTGGTCACTGCATGTCTTTAGTATTACCTGTAGATTATCTCATGTTTTTTATGAAACCTAATTAATACTTTGAAGCAGTTAAAATATCAATTTGATAGCAAAATTATAGTATTTTAAAACAAAATTAGTTTTAAAATCTTAAAAAAAATAAGTTAAAATTTGAAATTGAAAGCAAACTTTGCATAGCTATATGCAGGGAGTATTAAAGTTTACATACCACTTTACAAAATTGAAATATCTCAATTATTGAAAAAATCTATTTCATTTTTTCTTACACATGGTGTCAGAAATATATACAGTAATTGTATGTAGAATTGTGTCTTAATTGTCAGTGTCAAGGGGGTGTTTTTAGATCTCTCTAACTCCTGTTTTATGTGTCATGGAGTAATTCTGTTTTGACCGCATGATTTCAAATGGCTCACAGTTTATGAAAAATATTATTTTAAATTTTTGACAAAAAGAGTGTCCTATAATAGGACTGAGACCACAATTAAGTACTTCCGGGTTCAGGCCAAGCGAATGAAGTCCCCTCAGAAATGTATGTATTTCATGGAAATAAATCAAATGCCTGTTTAAACTTGATTTTTGTCTATGAATTTAATGTAAATTTATAGTAGAGATGTCAATCTATGTTTTGTGATGTAAAATATTATTATTGATCATGTATTTTGTGCGCCAGGGTCCTGTGTGAAAAGTCCTGATTTGACCTCTACCCTTGACCCGGATGTATATAATCCACGTTGGTGACACATTTTGACAGCTATCTCCAGAAAATGCCGAACATGCTATGTTGAAACTTTTATATTTTGCTTCTCACATGTTGGTCTTGGCCAGGTGAGTTGGAAAATTGGATATGAGATTTTGGGAATTTACTATGAATTTTAATGTTACAATGAAACATATAGCGAAGCTAATTGTGGTCTCGGTCCAGCTTCGACCGCCGCCTTTTATAAAATCAGCATCTTTAGAACGCTTCTAAACCTCCTAGGTGTATATCACTTACAAACGTCTACCTGACGTCGAGACTAATAAACAACGTGGAAGACGGACAGTCCGGAACGACAGGTAACATAACAGTGATTCGCCACAGAACTATATTATACATATGCACTGTTGTTATACTACGCGGTACTGTAACCGACAAACTATGTTATACAATTATTTCACCACTTGGTACTTTCTGACGAACTATGTAATGCCCTTGTTCCTCTACACGGTTCCGAACCCGACGAACTACGTAATGTCCTTGTTCTGCTACGCGGTACTGTACACTAAATTAAACAATCGCGTAGTATATTTAAGGATTGGACCTCATTTTGACTGCCTATACGTTAGAGTGCCCACAGCTGGCAATGAACATTTCCAATGGTTAGTGTGTTAGCGCTTCGTAGAATATGTTCGTTGCCAAGTGCGGGCACTCTACCGTATACATATACGCAGTCAAAATGAGATACAATCCTAGTTTTTACATCAAATACAGAATGAAGAAATATAATTTAAAATTTGTGGCGACTAAAACAGTTCCAGTGAATTTACTTAAAGACACCAGTATTGATAACAAAATTAAAAGAAACAACGCAGTTGTTTTTTACTTTTACGTTTTTATTTAATTGATATATTCACAATTAACAATTTCTGTCTGATATTAACTGTGGTTGTCAAACACAGCGTGTATTGACACATATTTAATATTGACGTGGTAAAATGTTCTTTAGGATCTGAACGCTTAAGCAATTTGTTAACCTTCCTCGTGTAGAAATTAAATATGCATCCGTTTCCAAAATATTCAGTGCAGAGATCATGAGGTAACAGTAGTTAAC
This sequence comes from Pecten maximus, assembly GCF_902652985.1. Lineage (NCBI taxonomy): Eukaryota > Metazoa > Mollusca > Bivalvia > Pectinida > Pectinidae > Pecten > Pecten maximus. Next base: position 42,726,541 of record NC_047022.1, on the reverse strand, counting down.
GCTATCAGTGATCAGCCCTTTCAAAATGGAGCCGTCTAGTTGACGTACGATAACGTCACTAATAGACGATGCCAACATTATGTTACCGATTCCAGCACTTATTAATCCGTTAAGCCTTTTTACTACATACGCAAATTTATTTGCAGTCAGAATTGATTAAACTGAATAAGGGAGCTATGTAAATAATTATAACATGAAATACATCGAAATGATAACCTTGCAAAAGATATATCAAAACACATCAAAATGAATTTATGACTATAAGCCCTGTCCTGTTCGGATAGGTATAACACAATAAAATGAGGTCTAATTCAAATTATGACCAAAATCCAATAATGAAAAACTCTTCATTTATTATAAATTCATTAACGAAATGTACATATATATGGTGTTATGAATATATAAAATAGACCCTACGTATTATACTTGGCTTAACTAAATACAACCAGAGACTTGTATATTGTGTATATTGTGATATACAAGTCTCTGATACAACCCATATCAATAACAAACAAACTACAGTGTAAAGACTCTATGGTCCATGCGTTATGTCGACTGTATGTTAGTGTTGATAGACATCGCGATAGGATAAGTTCCATAACGGGTTCATATATATATATTACTTCAAGCTCAAAAATCATAACTAGAAATTGTCATAGACGATTTGACGGGCGCTTCACCTACTAAGCACAAAAGACCAGAAGGGTTAATATTTTCAAACATAAAGACTACCTTAGAATATTTTATAGACATTCATCCAAATTTTAATATTCTTTCAAGTCTCCAGTAAAGCCGGCATTTGATATATTACGTGGCAACAAAGTAGATGGAAGAGGGGAAATAACTCGTACATGTCGGATAATCATTATAATCGCTGCAGTCGTTAAACTTTGTCGGCTTTTGTTCATTAACTTTCCTTCAATTTATCGGCTCAATGGCACCAGTGAATCTAGAGAAGAGGTTTAAATAGCGTTTTTCATAATGGCGGCCATAGCGTGGATCTTGGGTTTTTGACGGACCTTTAAACATAACCCTAGGTCAAGATTATCTGAGACATTTCAGGCAAGTCTGACCCGAATCTCACTGGTGGAACTTTAGAAGAAGTCTAAAACAGATATTGTTAAGGAAAACCATTATCTTGCAGGCACTTTACAAAATGGTTGCCGTCGCTGCCATGAAGAAGGATTTACGAGTCAGAAAAATATCACACAGTCATTCATGTTAACGAAAAATATCTAGAGAATAACAGAATATTCGATATTGTTCATTTGTATCTATAGTGTGATTCATATGCAATCAAAACAAGGGAAAAGGTGGCGAAATTTTGGATTTTTGTGTGATTTCTTTAGGCTTACGCTTCTTAAAAAGAAATGTCAATGGATCCGTTGTTGCTAGAGCTACATGGTAATACTCCGGTTCGAGGTTAAAGTTCAATTTCCTGTCACGCCAATACTGTATCAGAGCCTTGGACATGCGCGAACATTTCCCAATGAAAAACACATTTACCTAATATACATGTAGTTATTTTGTTTGTAATATTTGCCGTGGTATTATACAATGGTAATACGAATATCATGTTATATTATAAAACGCTTAACACGTGTCGAATGACATTAGTCATACTATTTTTTAACTATTCAGTTTTGGATTACGAAATACTACTAATAGATATTCATGAATTGTTTACTACACTACAGGAAAGCTGTCTCTGTATGTGGTTTCTGGACCGGTGTCATACACAGCTGTTACCATCACAAAAAGTTCCGCTATATTATTATCCAACTCAAACGTGAAGACGTTACTGTCAAACACGTGATACCACACGACATCAGAGAATCCGATTTCGGTGCCAACTGTCAGTATGTAGGACGTCTTCAGCCTGTCAGTCACTTCAAAAACCTGGGAACAATTAAGGGTGACATTTCCTCCCTCAACTTCCGGGAATCCACATGGCGTTCCTGAAAAAATCAAATACGGTATTATGTCTAATTACCTAAACCACTGCATTAAAAAAAAGAAAAAGCTTTGAAAAGAGAAACAAACAAAACAATCTCATCGCCTTCACGGATTGTAATTTATCACATTACTGGTTCGTTCATGCAATGCGAGAGTCAAAAACATCCTAGGAGACATGCGTATTGCCACTATTATGACGTCATGTATAATTTATAACTTCACTATAAAGATATAACTGTTTATATGATAAACACAAGCTTACACTTGTGTCTATATAATATTGAATTAAATTTATCAAATACGTTCAATACTTTAGAATGTCACTCGCCTAAATGTTCGTGGCATACCACATTATGAAACTCGTTTAATGCATTCACAGATGTAAGATCATGTATATATATTTAGGGAATGATGATATGACCATGAGACACTAATAATAGTATACCTTGTAGTGTACTGCCACTTAATGATAAACCTCATAATGTAGATTTGTATTTTACTGACTCCTGGTTGTTTTTAGATACCCGCAAACAATACTATTCTATTCGTACTCTTTTTCGTATTACGTAAACGTTTAAAGTTAAAGTGATCCTGATTTTGTAAATCATAGTCAGTTCATCATCTCTTATTAATTAAGAAAAAAATAGATCAATTTATATATAGCATTACCTGTCAATAACGGTGACTGTCGGAGTACATATATGGTTGAGTTGATGATCTCACTGAAAACGCCTCTCTCGTTAGAGCCTCTTACTTCCAAGCCACATTCCGAGCCCTTCACGATGTTTAACGTGTAAGTTGTAACATAGCTATGGAAACCCACGTCTACCCACGATGTCTTGGAACCGTTCATGTAATCTATACGATACTGGTACGTGACGTCACCCCCGGGATAGTCAAACTCGTCCCAATGGAACTGAAGGTTCTCCCCGAACCTCGTCACGACCTGTCCAGTGACCGTGGTACCGTGAACATTTAGGAATTTTATTCGGCTGTCGGTATGTCCGGGAGGATCAAGAAGGATGGTGATGTCATTTGTACGGGCCTGTTTTATCATCCCGGCATTGTTTTCACACGTGATTGTTCCAGTGATAATGGTGCCATGTGGGATTCTTAGGGGTTCTGAATCCACACTTATCTTAGATATATTGTCGGTCTGCATTCCTTCGGTTCTCCATATCGACCCTGTTATCATAAATTGATGTTTAAAATGTAAGCAAACTCGATTGGGATTGTAGTACCAAAATATACAATAGGATCAGATGGCACGCTAAGCTTATATAAATCTATTTCAGGTATGAATAGATTATCTAAAATTTAAATGATTGTAACAAATTGAAGAAAATGAATGTGTGTATATGATGTATATTGGTCAGTATAGAGATTTCATATTTGTATTGATAAGCTGTTAATGGTTAAATGGAGGTAATATCTTCATTCAAATGTGCAGTTTGTATATCCTAAAACAAATATCATTGTTTTCATTATTTACATCTCAAAGGCAATACGTATTGAATCCATGAATACGAGGGTTTCTGGCATAAATGCCCATTAACTCCTCCTCCAGCCTTCCACACATGTGAGCTAGACTCATATCGGATGCCCCAACAACCCACCAAAGCTATATTATAATGTGCATTAAGAGACATAGAATTTATAAGGTGATATGTTCATGTAGAAATTAATACAACAGTGTAATTATTAAATCTATACATACATAAATAAATCAATCTGCGATTAAAATAAGAACTAATCTAAGAACTAATGTAAGAAGCAAGTCGTTGGTACAATATCTGTAGATAACAAATGGTATTGAAGCTTTAGAAGGCCCGGAATGTTTTCTCATAATATTGTTTATTCCAAAAGTTTTAAACATTCTTAAACAAATTGCAAGATATCAATATCAAAATCACCAGGTATCTTGTAATTTTCCATGAGACAGTACTTTCAGAGTTAAGTGTTGCGGATTATTTATTTTATTCCTTAATTGTAGCCTTTGTTGTTCATATAAATAACATTTAGAATACAGTGAAATAAAGTGCATTCTCCTCTGTTACGTCATCATATTGGCGAATCAATCAGATGGTCTTTATATGGTATATTGTGGGATGTTCCTTTCCTTTGCCAAGTTATAATCCGTGCAGCTGCTATTTGAACTGTATCAATTTAATGTTTATATGCATTATTACAGTTGTCCTTAACAAAAAATCTTCATACTTTAGTATTGGTCTGATGAATGCTACGTTTATGTATGAATTTTTCCCCATCTTATTGATATTTTAAACTTTTGAGAATGTTGTCTCTTCTATGTAATTTCTGAAGAAATATTTTGTATATGTTCAATGACCCATCAGCTTTAATATTTAAGCCAGGTTGTTTATAAGTTTGTGAACTACTGATAAGAGTGTTTGAGAAATACAACCGAGGGATAATTGTTGCTCTTGTTCTTGAGAAAAGAACAGATTTTGTTTTATTTGGTTTAAATCTAACATCCAATTTTACCCAAAATTTGATATTTTCAAAATCAGTGTTTAATTTTAAGGTTATTATCTTTCAATGCATGCCGATATTAGTCACCAGCTAATAATTTTACTTCGTTGCTTAGAGTGTTAGGTAAATCATTACTAATCAATAGTTTTAACTAATTATTTGTAGCTTGTATCTTATATGACTTCACGCAAATTCCTCGCCACAAATGAGGAGCAGTAATGACATATTTATACTTACCACATGCTACAACACAGTCCACGTGCTGACTCTCTTTGTCCACTACCTTCCACGTGATATGGATGACCACGTGACCTTCTGTTCCATCACTGTACTGAAGGAGTCCGTCTGATATTGTTGGTGGAGTATGGTCAATGATAAGAGGCGATGACCGGAAGTAGGATCGCAGACCGACGTTGTTTTCCACTACTGCAGTAGCATATATAGGGGTTCCATGAGGTAGATTAACCGGGAACGCGTGATAGCCTCCCGTAAACACTGGCTCAAGTGCACGGACCTGGTATCCGTGTATAGTTGTCCCCACACCTAATTCTACTGATCGCACATCACTTTCTGGATCGATGAACTGCAGCATGGCTGATACTGTAGAACACGCTATCTGCTGCAGAGGTATCCGGTAGGTTGAATAATTGTGTAAACTAACGTCGTTACATTCCTGCAGGACAACTGTAAGACTACCAAGGTCTACCTTCCTATCTGATGCTTTCACAGAAAGAACAAGGCTCTCCTCGGAATGAACAGTAAAGACATGGGAAAAAGACTGACGCACCAGATGCGCTTTAAATGAGTGATCGTTGAGAGACACTACTATATCAGTATCTTCAGTGCTGTTTGATATGGTCACCAAAAGTCGATAGACAATTGAATCATTTCCCAAACTTATCTTCCATTCTTCATTTGGTGTAGACAAATTACTTTCATGTGTTTCATTATACAGTGTAACGTAACTGGCACATTGGTAAGCGACTGGTGGGGTCGGATCGATAATCACCGGTGGAGAAAGAACTTCGTCACTTTCCTGTCCGGACGCATCCACGGCTTTAACTTTGATAATGTAACTCCTACCGGCCAGTAGGTGTAGACCTCGCAGTGTAACTTTAGTGTCTCTGCCTACCGACTGGAAGGTCAAAGACGAGGAATTGTCTGAAATGTCAACAACTGCAACTTTATACAGCTGTATATGTGAATGTCTGTCCATAAAGCCGTTCCAGGAAGCTTCCATGGTATCGGTGGAAGCTTGACCTAGGTGGTTTTTATAGTTCTTCGTATTGAACACAGTCCCAGGCAAAGGGCGTTCCGTGTCGACAACGAACCCGTCCGAGCTATAAGTAGTCGACACGTTTTGTGTATTAACAGCTGTCACTGTAACGTAGTATCTAGAACCAGCATGTAAATCCAGCTCACTCCAGGTGAAGTTCGAGGCCTTTCCAACATTAAGTACAGGTGACGTGTCAGAGGCTTAAAAAGAAAAAAAAAGATCAATTTGGAATAAGTCTTTTAAATAATCATCACTAAATGGTATATTGTCATGATACGTTTACTATAGACTACATGTTTTATTTCTATAATTTACAGTTTATTTATACATGTGTAACAGTGCCGAATGAGAAAACACGAAGTTAAACCGATAGTTACTCACCTCCAGGACTTGTCCCTAGTGACGTCAAATAATGAAGGATTCCACTTTGAGAGTCGGAGAATCCATTCCTCCAGCAGGCCGTCACAAAGTTTGTCACTTTGATGAATTCTACATGGGAATCGCAGTTATCTATTGAGACTTTTATGTGAAATCCTTGCAAAATAGTCGGAGGTGTACGGTCAATCAGTAGAGACTGTGAGCTGAATATCCTGTAGGTGTTTGTATCATACCAAGCTCTTATATAAGTTATGTATTTATGGTCGTGTAACAGGGCGTTATCGCTGCTTACACAATAAACCACACTGTCTCTCATTCCTATATCATGCCATACCTCTTCTCGTAAGGTATCAAATATACCAGCACCATACTCCATGTTTTCTAATCCCATACTCCACTCCATGCGTATAACGTTCAGATGAGATTGTAAAGAAGAAAGGATCCAGTTGGCACCCAAACATGCTGACGAAAGTGAATGAAGTGTATGGACGCCGATATCGTACCCACTATAGACACTCACAGACTGATAATTTGAGCTGTCTGTTTGGTTGCAGGTATTTGAATCGACAGTAGAGCATTTCTGTCCAAGGGCAGCACATGTACAGTCTTTGTTACAATAGTGGACATCACACGAATGCTTTTCTATCTTTAGGATTCCATAATCACCTTCCATATCTGTTTTAAGTACACGGGTGGTTACCCTTGTAGCAGACGTAACTAGTCCAGCATTGTTTTCCGCTATGATTGTCAGTATGATTTTAATGTCCACTTCCAGTTGTTGATTTACATTGAAGAAGCCATACTGAATGTCACCAGGTTCTCCAACATGTATGAGTGAAATGAAGCCGAGGGATAATTCATTACCACTATACGTCTCTCCAATACTCACGTGATACATGCTGATTCCTGATTCTACGTCTTCAAACCCATTCCACGTTACATTGATTGTAGTACCATTATTCTGTAATCTCCACGACATGTCATCACCGAATCCTCCAATGTGTGGCGGTGATGAGTCGACTAACAGATATCCACTGTTAACCGCCGTACATAACCCGGCTCCATTGCATGCTACCACTGTCGCCTGGTAGCGGTCACCGCTGAGAAGCCAGTGTTCTGGTTTAAGTAGAATGGTGGTGTGATTTTCATTAAAAAGTTCCAGGTCTTCTATATACGTGTGGCCGTTATGGTGATTTGTGACGGAAACCTTCTGTCTTACAATGGGGGATTCATAGTCCTCAAACATCCACGAGATTTTGAGAACAGAAGTGTCCCATTGAGTGAAAGTGTCCTCTGAAATATTAGCTGTACTAGATGTGAATACAGGTGTCTGGCTACAGATCGGTTGAGTGACGTCGACCGAGAACATGTCTGACGTCACGTAGATGTTAAGTCCAACTTTGTTGTATGCCCAAACTGTGGCGTAAAGAGGCGATTGAATTGGAAGGTCAAGGCCAGTGAAGAGATGTTCGGTAGACAGATGTGTGTTAGTCAAAGGAATAACGTTACAGGCTGGATCGAGGGTGCTACTGATACAAACTTCGTAATGATCCAGGTCGGAATGGGAGTCGTGAAATCCCACCCAGAAAACCTCCACGTGTGATCTATACAACACAGTAAAGACTAAAATTAAGTTTCTGATTGTCGTTTAACTGTCGAGTTAATATAAATTAAAGAAAGCTTATTTCTGCAGTTTTCCATTTTGAGTCCTCGTTATTTTCTCTAAACTAGGAACTTGCTATTTTTATTGAATCATTGTTAATGCCTTTACCTCTGTCCTATATAATTAAGATGTCCTTCCGCTCGTCCTACAAGTACCTGGCCACGTATCGGGGGCGAGTGATCGACCAAGACTCCGTTGGACGTGACGTCCGTACACAGACCTCCGGTATTGCAGGCCTGAACCGTGACGTAATAGATAACGCCCTCCTCCAGGGGTACAGACCATGTCATATCTGTTCATATATATGATGTTTATAGTAATAATCATGGGAAATATTAATAGGCGTGAAATACAGTAAATATCATTCGGTCGATAGAGAATTCAAATATAAGAAATGCCATAACTCAATCCAAATCTGCGTTCACAAGGTCTACATACTATAGCTATTCATAAAATATCTAAAAATAATGGCTAAACACGAAGTCTGTTCATGTACACCTGACCATATCTAACACAGAAAAAATAAGAGAAATTACATCAGAAAATATATACATGTAGTATATATGATATAAATGTGGCACGCGGGAAAAGGCAGTGTTCTCGTTTAAGTAGAGTTGAGTTATGTGGCTAGGCCCCGGATATAGATATATATTTATGAGGGTTAAGGTTAGAGTTACAATAAACTTGCGAAGTAATGGTGACGCAAAAACGATTACCACATACTTGTTCTCAGACCCACAAACGTAAAGCGTCTGACGTCTCTTTTGAATGGTCCCGTCCCCAGTCCGACTTTGTAGTGATCCACACCAGACTCGGGGTCAGCGAAGCCCTCCCAGGAACACACCAGGTGGCTGAAGTTGCGTTGGTAAGCAAAATCATTCTGAAAGAAATAACATGAGTGAAACGACAGAGACCTTTCTGTACCAAACGAACCTTAAAGTCGATGATGTCTTTCCAACATTTGTCTTTTAATATCGTTTAAATAACCATGAAATACTAAATGTGTTTATATATATCCCGTCTCATGGTATCTACCGTTCATTCGTTTTCTGGTTTTATTTTGATATTTGTTTTGGTGTGAATAGATAACACCGGGTTGTTTGACGAGCATGTAGATAAATGATAATAAAACTATAATATAGGACATTATACATACACTATAGCCGGGGCCTTCTCGGACAATTCCTGGCAAGGGATGGGTATCATCTAGAAGGAAATACCGTGACACGGCTACTAGTGACAATCCAGCTCGGTTGGTTACCTAAAATGGTGTATTTTTATACTCAAGTCTACAACAATGTAACATACAAAGTTTTCGATTCGATAAATAAAATCAAAATGACTCGGAAAGAGGGTATTTCATTACAATAATCATATCAAAACTATTTTTTGTTTCTTTTGACTGACGTGTTCAGCGTCCCGTAAGTACTATCGTTGCGCTGTTAAAGAACGAAAATCACACTATTGATATGTTTTTTGATAAAATTCGTTATTATTAATTTATTGCATAATGTCGCTTACCCGAAGAAATGCGTAATAGCGATGGCCATGCTGGAGGTCTAAATCACTGAAGTCAAAGAAAAACGTGGAGGGGTCTACATGTAGAAAGGAGACCACATCCGGGACATCGGCATAGTTCCCTATTGCTACTTCGTAATATTTAATTCCTGACTCCATGTCGAAGAATCCCTTCCAATGGATTACACGATTCTGAAGTGTCGTCACGTATCTGTGTACGTGTAAGTCTCCAACAAACAGTTTACCTTTTACTGGAGGAGTGTCGTCAAATACCACACCGTTAGAAATCGCTGTAGTGGCCAATCCGACCTTGTCTCTGGCTTTAATGGAAGAGAAACATTGGTTTCATATTCGGCTAGAGTATGAAACCTCTTAATAATCTGTTTGTGTCAAAATATATACCCCGTTATTTCCTATGCATCACACATCAACACAGCTGTAAATTGTGGTAAGAACTAAATTGTCTAAATGTATTAAATACCTTCTACCGTGGCGTAGTACACGATCCCTGATGTCAGGCGTGTATTCCGTACCAGTACTGATTGTTCCTCCCCAACATCTCTGTATGTCTGCACATCTTGTCCCATGGGATAGGACCCTTTGTACAAAAATGTTTTTATAAATTAGTGCCAATTCATGATGGCTACGTTGTGTTGGCGACGTAAATAAGCATGTAAAAATGAGCTCTATATAAATCAAAAGCAATATAAAGTTAATATCAGTCTTAGGTTATATTGATTATTTTCTTTTGTTGGAATATTGTCAATCACGTACCAATAGACACTTTTGTTTGACGCTAGATATGATTATTGGTTAAATGTGCGCTATGTGTCAATGACAAACTAAAGCCAAATGAAGTCAAGGAATATTGTAATTACGTACCAATAGCGTATCTGTACTGCAGGAATCCAACACCGTAAGAAGCGAAGTTGTCATGGAAATCTGTCCAGGAAATGAATACTTCATTGCTATCAGACAGATAACCTCCATTGGAGTGAAGGATGACAGACCCCGGACTTGGTCCAGTTTCGTCTATTATCAAGCCATCACTACAACCTTCGACTTTATCGAAATGTTCTACAAAGTCCTTTCTTGTTCGGTTACATGCTGCACTTCTGGCACAGATGTAATATTTACCCTCGTCGAGATTTACCTTTCCGAAGGAAATGGCGCCTTCATTTGTTTCTCCATACATCAAACAGTTGATGTCACTATCACATGTGTCGCTTGGGATTTCTGACTTTGTCATGAGATACCAAGTTACTTTCCTGTCCTGTAGTCCGATCATACACGCGCCTAACTTTGGTCGGGTACGACTGTAATCTAACTCGAGTTCATGAACGTTATTCAGTTTCTCGCCAATATTTGAGCTAAATATTGATAGCTTTAATTCAGAAAAGACAACAGAGTCCACGTCGATGTCATATACTATTTCTTTAGAGAATTTATTCTGATGAAATTGTATCTGTAATTGTTCACAACTGATTGTCTCTCTTCCGGAATGACAGAATGCTTGCAGACAAATGTAGCGTTGTGTAAAGACATCTGTGGGCATCTTTTTACATGCTGTTACCTGTATTACACATGAAAAGGATGAAAAGTACCGTCTTAGCAATAAAACATCAAAAAGAAACCATACGGGAATGTGACCATGAACATAACTAATATTGACTATGGCTTAATGTTCAGACAAAATCATCTTATTTCAGGTTGAAGAATTAATTCTGAGGATTTAATGTTGTGATAAGAGATTGTTAAATATATACAAAATATACTAAACGAATTTATGACTCATTGTACCAACGAAATATTCTTTACCTGGTATTGTTCGGTTCTATTTCCAACACTTGTGGTCCAGTCATGGTTCGTAGACATGCCGCTGTCACTATCCGCTATTCTCCACCGATAAAACAAGGCACCCGAGTCGGCTATATTCGAACACTGAACGTCACTCCAGGACACATTGATCGTGCTGCACGTGTCAGAATAGTCCATTAGAATGGCCGAGATCGGGCCAATGTGTGGTTCAATTTCTTCTACAAATCCATCGGAAACGACTCCAGCTAGACATGTCGTTGCAAAGCATACTTTGACTGAACCAAAAATATATTTTGAGTCCGTTATTGAGTTAGTGAATACAACACTTCGTAAGTCGGCAGTCGCGATTACCGTTTCAATGACACTAACACTGTTGTCCGTGTCCTTCACAAACAAAGATATCTCAAAGTGTGTGATGTAATTAGTGTAACCTTTTACCTCCCAGTGCACAGCTATAGGAGCACCAGCATAATGATAATCGATGTCCTTCTGGCATCGGAATACATTGAATCTCATCTCGGGAGCGTTTTCCGGAATATTTGAAGCGATAGTAAAAAGCGGACGACGATCAACTGGTGTAAACGTAATACTTCCTGGTTCACCTCTGTTGAATACGACATCATCGCTGGTAATAGTGATGACGTCATGCAGCTGTTCTGGGAACTGTACAGTATATCGGTGGCCGATGTGTAGTATTTGGTCACAAGATGCAGTAGCGTGTGGAAGAGTGTCGTCCGATTGCAGAGTCCATTGACATACAAATGAATCATTAGTACAGCCCAGACCATCAAAGACCGATATCATATTCAATACATCATCCTCAGAAAGTACCGTGAACCCATCCGAGGACGCAAGACCCGTCCCGGCACTGTTGTTTACTCGTAATACAGCGAAATAAGTAGTGTTCTTGGTGAGAGTTGCATTGCTTTGGCAGTGAAAGTTCTGATTCTCTACTGTGTGGAAGTTATCGATGTCGTCTATACCCGGACTGATCCCTAGGCCAACTTCGACAGTCACGGCTGTCATTTGATCGGATATACCTGTCCACGATACACAATAACCAGTGAGGGAAAAAGAAACATCTCTATCGGTGAATGGTTCCTCAGTTAATCCAGGATATATATCTTTTACTGACCCGATGGTTGGTTTATATATTGCGGGAAGGTGGATAGCTTCACTCATCACTGTGCAGTAATGACCAGCGATATTGAATACGTGTAGCTCGATATGTAATGGATTATCCACATCCATAACTAATTCCTGAAGATAGTCAATGGAAAGAGCCAGACAATCAGAAAGGTTTGTACAAACGGCTGTGTCGAATGCTTCCCAAGACGAAAAGCCTGAATTTCCCTCATTCTTCTCAAAATCTATAAAAAAGTTTTTCGCGTAAATTAAATAAAGGATGACAATTAAAATACAATTTACTATGTTGTTCACCAAAAATATAAGAAGTGTATTCATAAACCCTACTGTGCAATAAAATAATGGCTTATCATTAAATCTTTTGTTATCACAAAAATTGAAAATACTTACGAATTCGGTAGACAATGGATGAAACGTCTTCTCGCTGTTCAGCGTCTGTGAACATGTTCCTATGTAGGTTTGCTACCACATGAGACCCATTCTGATATAACGGTACTGACAAGGGACATATAGGTGCTGACTCGTCAATTACAAGAGGACCAAATGTTGCTGTAGTCGAAATGCCGGCTTTATTTACGGCCTTGATGAAGATGTAAAACTCTGTCCCGGTAGTAAAGCCAATATGTTGTTGTCTGAAGAATGTATTTTGGTGAACAGATTCAAAGTTCTGAAGATCTGGGAAATCAGCTGATAGAATGGTTGAACCAAATCCAACATAGGTTGTGCTGATTGGTATGTTATTGTTAAGGAAGTTCCAGGAAAGACGAATGCTGTCAACGGGAAGGTAGAAGTGAAGAAGGTTTGTCATACTGCAGGCATTAGTGTTATATGATTGGTTGTAATCCAATGGAAGTAAATCGAGTTTAAATCCATTTGTAGTGTCTGTACATGTATGAGAACACAATGATGCTCCGGTTATATTTGTTCGTGTCAGCTTTTCAGAAATGAGCCAAATGTCACCGTTATAACATACTTTGTGTTTTCTTGTCCGTGCGTTGGAGAGTGTAACATTGGTTATTTCAGGTGGAGAGTCATTTCTTGTGAAGCCATCAGAACATACGGCAGATGAAGGTTCCATGGCACGATTAAACGCAATAACGGTAACAAAATATTTCCCTTGAGCTTGTATATCAAACTGAGTTGATGTTGATGTTGTATTTTTATACTGGATGTGTCCCGTTAAGTTTCCTGATGAAACTATTTCATTCTTTTGGAGACATCTGGTCGCAACAGCTACTTTGTAGAACTCAATTCCACTTTCATGATCAATAAAACCGTGCCAGTGAACAGAGATACGGGACTCACTGATGTAGTCAATATCTGTCTGGCCGTCTAATCCTTCGTAAACAACGCCATCTGCTGGTGGCGATTCGTCAACATCTACGTCGACTACAACTGACGTTGTCAATAGGGCCGTATTTGTAACTTCAATCTTGTAGTAGTACTTCCGGTTATGGTTACCTATATGAGTGTTGTTAACAGTTAATGCGTTTAGGTCAAAACTGAAGTGGACAAATTGGCAGATACCGACAAATGGACATATACACAACTGGGGTTCTGAACATGACGTCTGAAAAGAGAATTTTAAAAAATTTACGGAATTTGATTTGAAATTGATATGTATACAAATGTGAAATAGTATGCATTTAAGTATATTACAGAGGAGATGATTTAGATTGAAAGTCATAAAATATTGTTACATAATAATGGCTTATTATTATTACAGTTAATATGTCAATCTGAAGATAAATCTATATATCAATAAAGGCTAACCTCGTTATTGGTTTGTCGTACTCCTTCCGCTCCTTGTCCTATCAGTCTTTCCGGTTCTGTCTCGTAGAACCACCAGAGAACTTGTAAAAGTCCACTGTGAGTGTCGTACGAGTCAAACTCCAGCCACATTCTAAATAGATCCGTGGAATTGTGAACAAACAGTTGTTGGTGTCCATCCCGTACTAACCAGGCATTAGATATTACTGGAGGGCTCGCGTCAACGAAGAACTGAATGGATTCATCAAAAGAGTTTCCTACAATGTCACTCGCATTCAACATGAATCTGTATGTATCGCCATCCTTAACCGTATGTGGTATGCAGACACTCTGAGAAGATATGTTACTGATGACATTGGAAGAAATCGTTTGGCCATCAGTTTCCTTAATTAATTCGTAATTAAAATGGGTGATTCCATGCACGTTTGATGTTCCTATAACAGGCAATATACCGTCTGTCTGATCGTAGGCTGGCGGGACGAGACCATGTTCGGCAGCGTCTATTGGTCTGAGAGGGTTAAAATGCACAAATTTGTCGTTATAGTACCGATCTCGCCAGCTAACACATATTTCACTATGTACGATTTGCCAGGTGTAGTTGGTATTTTCTGCAGCTGATGTAACATACAGCTTATATCGTGAGTCAACTCTGATTCTGGATGAATTGTCGTACAGGACGAATGTTCTGCTCAGTCGTATATTATTTGCAACGTCCTTGACCTCCAGCAGAAGACCGTACATAGCGGGCTCGTGTTCAGGTAATTGTATGGTTATCATAGAATTTTGTACCATATCTAGGTCCGTTGTGCCGTCTGCCTTTGCACTATCCATGAATAGTCTGTTAATACCGCTTTCTTTAATGTCATGAATCGTCACTCGGAGCGATTCAATTCCGGACGAGTGTAGCACGTTACCTCCTACAGGAAATGGATCCGTCCAACCGGATGTTGAAATACTTATCACTCTCTCCCTTGTGACACGTGACGATACCGTCAATGGCTCCTCCGAACATGAACCACTTACACTGCAATGTTCTGGTTTAGCATTGTCGTATATATAACAGAGATCACGGGTCCTCTCAGTCTTTGTGTATCTCTCTGTCCATGTTGCGTGGGTATGAACATTCTTCGATATGAAGTGACCTCCAGCTTTTGGATGAAATCGCAAGCATAACCTAATGAAATAAACACATCTTTATAACTATTAGATGTAAGCAATATGGCGTTTTGGCTCGCAAATAGGAGAATGGTATATGTTCCTCTCTCCGTCTTCTCACACCACTTATCCTACAATCACAAGTACACTCAAAATTATTTAAATTGATATAAAAGACATTCTCGTGTGATTAGCATATTTGATTTTAACTTCCGTTAAGATATAGCGTACATCTTCATTATACCACTTGTCGATCTTTGGGATCGTAGATTTCCGATACTTTGTCAAACACCCTAAACTGCCCAAAGTGTCGTATACTACTGAACGATAGGGCGCTAAAATACAAACCTCCCAATCACGTAGTGTGTTTGTCGTTTGTAATTGTAAGACAATTGTAAGACACGTCTATTAACAACAAGCACACAAGAAACAGTATAATACAGCACGCAGAGTCAATGGAACACATCAAATTGTTATATATTTATACATAACAGTAAAACAGCAATATTAACAACAAGAACACAAAGTCAATAGAATACCTCAAACTGTTATATATTTATACATAACAGCATTATACAGGTTAATTAACCAACTTGATGTCACGGAGAAATATGTTGTTTGAGAAGCCAGCACAGGTTTCATCTGTAACGCAGGACTGCCGAAGTTATTCTTTCATGGCAGTAACATTTACATTATAACCAAGGTTTATGTATGATTATAAAGATCTCGTTACCTTTGTCCGTTGGATAAAGTATGCGACACAGCTATCGTCTGGTCCGTTGGGATGAAATGTGACTGAGGAGAGTTGCTGTTCGGGTCACTGCGGACAGTCCGACTGGCTACCAGTGTCTCAACACCTAATAGAAATATTGTTACGAGAAAATTTCAGTAAAGAAATATCAAGTTTGTCAAGGGATTATTTGATTCTTACAAAATCTTCCGATAATAACGTCAACGAAAAGTATATCCTATGCCTGTAAAAAATGTGTTAGGCCTCAATGTATTCGTTGCTTAAAATAACTTATTGTGACGTCATATGCATAAGACCACATAGGCCACAATATTTTGATTACTTAGAATAATTTATTGTAAAGTCATATGTATACAATTTGATTAGGCCACTTAATAACTAATTGTGATGTCGCATTGAACAAAGTCAGTTTCAAAATACACGATCAACCATCAAAAATGATGTAAAAGGTTCAGATGTTATCAACATACTATAATCCATATATACATATACACTATATGACATTTGATTTTAATCATACCTATCTAACATATCTTGTAATTTCAATCTGGTGTAAGCATTAGTTCATACTAATTCGTTAACGTACCTGTCACTGGTTTTTTCACTGTATGTATTTGGACATCAGTTATTCCAAACACCTCGCTGTCGACAAACGCCGGCCTCGCTACATGTGTGACGTCAACAATGAAATCAAATGCTGTGGAGGTCAATATACTATCGACCTGGAAATTCCCGTAGAAATCCTGCTGGTTATCACAATGGGATGATCCAACAAACGGTGACATTTTAGAATCTCCACTTGATGCAGTTACTCGCATGCTGCAGCTTGTGATATTCGGTAGGAGGGTCGCTGCACAACAGACGATTAAAATATTGTTTTAAAGCAGTAAATCCCGACTGCTGCTATTGACAGTCCGATAGAATAGCCCGTTTGATAAAATAAACTCGCTTGATGATTGAAGTTGTGTAAGGCAAACACACCAACTAAACGAACAGGCATGTAAATGATTACAGTAAAACATTCAATATAGAACTCAACCGAAAAAAAACCCCAAAAACCAAAAACCAAAACAAACTTACGTTGACAGATGGCCTGACTGCTGTCATAATACCTTGAGAACCCAGCAGCACAGGAACAAGTTCTGGCGTAATCTCCACTACATGTACCTGGCCAGCACCACCGATCCTCCCAAGAACACTTTCCTGGGTTGAAAACAATCCATTATGTCACATTTCCTCCAGATTGAAAATTATAATTGTAAAGGTTTTTGAAAAAAGAAATAGTTAAATGTAAGTATGAGGTGTCAATGTCAACCGCAAAACCAGTTAAAATGTAGGTACGAGATGCCAATGGCAAGCTCAAAAACCAGTTAGTATGTAGGTATGGGATGTCAATGGAAAGCGAAGAACCAGTTAAAAGGTGGATACGAGGTGTCAATGCAAAGCACTGAACAATTTAAATCTTGGCACAAGGTGTGAATACCAAGCACAGATCCAATTAAAATGTAGGTATAGGATGACAATGCCAAGCGAAGAACCAATTGAAATATAGTTACGAGGTGTCAATACTAAGCACGTAACCGTTAAAAATCGGGTATGAAGTGTCAATGACAAGCACGTTACCGTTAAAAATCGGGTATGAAGTGTCAATGACAAGCGCAGATTTAGTTAAAATGTAGGAACGAGGTGTAGATGCCTAGTGCAGAAACAGTTTTACAAATGTAGATAAGAGGTGACAATGCCCAGCGTAGCCCGTACACTTTTACTGAGTGAATCAAAATGAAGGTCACATCTGAAATCGATGATATATATTTCTATATTTAACATTAATTACATAAGTGTCGTCAGTTAGATGTCCCTGAATATGTTTTCTGTGATAAATCAGACTTACGAGTACATGTCGAATCACCATTGTCAAGTTTGTAAAGATCCAAGTCGGAACACTTCAAACACAAGGCCGGAATTGCACTGTTGCAGCAGGATATTTGACAGTTTGCTATATCTGTAATTCAACAGCAAAAACACAACATGATATCTCACAGTTACTTTAATAGTTATATCTGTAATTCAACAGCAAAAACACAACAGGAATTCAACATCACAAACACAACAGGATATCTCACAGTTATATCTGTAATTCAACATCACAAACACACCAGGATTTGACAGTTAGCTATATCTGTAAGCCATAATCACCGATATACAACAGGACATCTGACAGTTGGCTATATATGTAGGTCATCATCACCAATAGACAACCGGATATCTGACTTTTAGATATATCTGTAAGTCGATCGATATCATCAACTCTAGACTGGATATCTGACAGTTCGATACTATACTCGCAATTGGTAATTAACATGACACTATACTCGCCATTGGTAATTAACGAGGGTATTTTACTCATCACTGGTAGTTAGCGAGGGTAATATACTTGCCATAGGTAACTGACAAATGCACTTTACTCACTTCTGGTAAATAGCAATAGTACTATACTCGCCATTGGTAATTAACGAGGGTACGATACTCACCACTGGTAGTTATCAAGTGCGCTATATGTATCATTGTAAGCTACCGAGGCTGTTATGCTCACCAATACTAGCTACCGAGGGTAAAATACTCACAACACGGTACGTACCAAGGGTATCCTACCTCCTGGTAGGATATTAAACTTACCTGTGCACGGCCGACAAGTTGTTGTATCACTGTTCGACCCGGCACAGTATGATCCCTGTCCGACGGGGGTCGGGTTATTGCACGAACGGTACCTCATCTTTGTTCCTGATTCACACGTCACGGAGCACGCGCCCCAGCTACCCCAGTTACCCCATCCGCCATCAACTATAATAATAAAAAAAGGTGTCTGTAAGAACGTAATGGTTCAATACTTTGGCCTCAAGTATATTATATATATAATGTAACTTAAAATCTAATGTATATATTTATATATTAATTTTCTAAAGACAAGAGTTTATTCTGAGTTGAAGGCAATATGAATATGAAATGAGCAGGTGACATCCTAAAGTGCCTGAGGCAGCATGCGTAATTACTAAAGTAAACCAAACGTGATACCTACCACTACATGTCACGTGCAGGTTATTGGAATTGGAATATGAGCCAGTTACTGAACAGTATTGACCAGAAGGACACGGAGAACGTCTGTTACAAACATACCAGCGCATGTACTCCATCTACATAATAAAGAATATTATATATCACATTTGGCATCCACCAATGTAAACAAATCGGCGTTTTGTTTATACAAATGTTTTTCATGTGAAAAGAGAAATACTGCGACTATCATTGTGTCGGTACCATGACGTGATAAATATCTGTGTTGGGTTTAACACTGTATTGTGATTTACCACTGTATATTCCTTTTGAGGAGAATACCTGGACGATATTATTTGTTAAGGAAGTTGATGTCTACATTGATATAACTGTTGAGGTGGTAACAGGCTATATGACCTATAGAGAGAATACCTCGGCTATATTACTTATGAGGATGTAACAGGGCTATATTACTTATGAGGATGTAGCAGGGACATGGTTTATTTTTTAAGAGGAGAGTACGAAGACTATTTTAATTTTAAATCAAATACAGTGCTGAATCTGATGGTCTATCTGTTCAATTTGAACGAACGTTTTGAATAAGGGGATACGGTCATTGAATCATTAAATAAGTTATACGAACAAAAACAACTTTGTGAAACAAAAAATAGGTCTAGTTTCCTTAATTTACCAACAATACTTAAACTGAACATAGATTATGAAATTGCTACAGCTGTATTATTTTCACGATTAACAGAAGTTCTGCTAAAAATACCCATAAAGGTCAAAATGATTTCTTAAAGAATAGATTTATTAGATACAACATAAGACAAATGAAATGTATCATAGATTGTTATATGCATGTACAATATATTTTTTCTTTGTTTTGCAAAAGTTTTGGACACAATAGAATAGCATTTCATGTTTCTTGTCTATCAAAATGTGGTTTTGGAATTTCTTTTATCAAAAGGGTAAAGTTTTATTGAAATGTGTATATTAGTAGATTATACTCTATTTAATGTTATTAGTGTTCATTACATGTACAAATCATAACAGTTTAAACCTAAAATTTAAAGGCAAGCCTTGTGACCAACTGCCGGCTTGAGTACCACACTCAAGACTCCCATTCAGCTACTGACGTACTGATACCACATCCTGATGACTAGCAGGAGAACCGAGAGATAACGGATAGACTTCATGGAGAATTGGTGTGCTTTTACATGTAGAAGCTAGTAAATATGTTAACATATATGATATGATGGATTCGACTCTTTCGTTATTATTGCGATGAAATTATAGAAACTGCGACGATAGTTTAGGTATCACGACGAAAGCCAAATAATTTTAATGATGAATTAGGAGCTACGATGACAGTTAAGAAACTACAATGACAGTTTAAGAAACTACAATGACAGTTTAAGAACTACGATGACAGTTTAAAAACTACGATGACAGTTTAAAAACTGCGATGACAGTTAAGAAACTACAATGACAGTTTAAGAACTACGATGGCAGTTAAAGAACTACGATGACAGTTTAAGAACTACGATGGCAGTTTAGAAACTACGATGGCAGTTTAGAAACTACGACGACAGTTTAAGAACTACGACGGCAGTCAAGAAACTACAATGACGGTTGAGAAACGACAATGACAGTTTAGAAACTACGATAACAGTTTAAGAACTAGCCACTTTCGGAAAAACGTAATAGAGGAAAATTACAATTACTGTTTAAGATGAAAAATAATCTAACTCCAGTTTTTTTTTTTTTTTTAAATATTCTAGTGCCCCAATCTGTGGGTCAAAATACCCCTTAAGCATTTAGAAATAGAAATGATATTGTTGTTTCTAACTATAGGATTTTTGATACATATTCACCTTTTTTTACCTTCAACCATTCCTCTATGGAACGAACTAGATCATAATATTACATCTTCTCCTAGCTTGAGCATTTTCAAAAAGGTTATTACACCGGATATGAATACATTAAAACATCCCAGTTACTATGGTTTTGGTGATAGGAAAATTAATACAATTCATACTAAGTTAAGGTATCAAAACAGTTCTCTCAAACATGACTTATTTCGTTTTAACCTGGTTGAAAATTCTGAATGCCTTTCATTTTTTCTTTGAGTGTCCAAATTACGATATACAGAGGCAAATACTTTTTCTTAGTCTTCGAAATGTAGATATCGATGCAGCTATGAACTTACAGTTACTCCTATGAGGAAATTATCATCTGCTAGTAGACACTAATTTAATCATATTCAGAAATGTACACAAGTTTACAAAAATAAGCAATATATTCTAAAATGCATATGTGTTTGTTCTGTACTTCCTGCCTTTTGACAAATCGGAGAACAATGTTACAAAAACATTACAAAGATGATACAAAAATACTAATTTCGTGACCTTTACTCTTTATTTTGTCAAATGTTTTGTATTTGTTTTGGAAAAGGGCATTGATAAGTTGCAAAAACTTGTGCCCAATCCCTTTGTACGTTTAGACAACAAAATATGTTTGATTCAAATAAAAAAACCTACAATGACAGTTTAGGAACTCCGATGACAGTTTAGAAATTGCGATTATATTTGAGGAACTGCAATGAGAGGTTCGGAACTATGGTTATTGTTAATGTTCTACGTTTGGAACAGCAATATTAGTTAAGGAACTACGATACTAGATTAGGAACTCAAATAATTTGAAAATAGAGTGATATGTTACGAACTACGATAATAGGTTTAGAACTTCGGTAATAGTTAAGAAACTATAAACGATAATGACCTAGGAACTCAGATGATTTGGTAATAGTTTGATATTTAAGGAACTATGTAGATAGTTTTGGAACTATGATAATAGCTGAGGAACGCTAATGATTTGAAACTACATTGATATTCAAGTAACTACGATGATAGGTTTGGAAATACGACGATAGTTAAGGAACTATGATGCTAGATTAGGAACAAAAATGATAACTTTGGAATAACAATGGTTACCTTCCTTTTCTACAATTGGTTTCTAAATTATCACTTACAATAGATTCACTTCCTCCTCTCACTTCTTCCACTTCATGCCAAGTACATCCTTCCCTGCACTCCTCCTCCAGTTCATAAAACCAACCTCGTTTTTTCCGGGAATGAAGGAATGCCTTTGCCTTTTCTTCCGGGATCATAGGTGTATTTCCTTCAATGTAATTGTGACAAGAAAATTGTACAAGCAAATGTAGACTTAAGAAAATTCGGTTTTGCCTTCTTAATTAGTTTATAATGTTTTAATAATATGTCAAGATATTTCATACTGTCCAATGCTTTTTGGAAACCACACCTTTCACCGCATTAAAATGAGTTGTTCTGAAAAACTTAGAACCAAAAGAAACTGGTTTATTGTATCAATACGTGTTTTCTACGAATGACACGTTATACTTACGTCCACACTGTATTAACATGTGGGTCGAGTTCTCGATTGATAACCATACACAACTTAGCGGGCGACAATACGCAGCACACTGCTCTCTGGTTTTTGTCCCCTTCAAAAAAGCATTTGTCGATGTTTTAACATTTGCACAAGGTTCATTTCAAGAAAGATAACTGTAACACCAGAATATTATTCTTTTTACATTTTCATTGTAAGGAATAAAGTCGTGCTATTGATAGGAGTGTATAACAATTTAATATGAATACAGGACTAGGTGCCGAACGACGATTACCATACAGTCGTCTTCCATTTAGATCTCGTATAGTGTGGTCCAATGTGAGGATATCTATTAGTGTATTCAGTAATCTCAAATTATCAGCCATACGAGTGAAATCTATTTGATATTATTGAATATACTTTTAGATATATTATATCGAAAATCTTGACGTCTTATAACATGACGGAGAGGTATATGTAAATCTTTATTTCCCCTTTGTCGTTTGTAAGCGGTGTTCTGATAGATCAAATAAAAAAGCGATATTTTTCAACTTTCACTAGTGAAAGATATCAGAAAAATAAACATTTTTTCAAAAGTGAAAAATATCACTTTTATCGAATAAATAATTTTCAATATTTCACTGGGTAAAATGTAATAAATAGGGAATATCGAATGGCTTCCCGTTGAATATGAAATATATTTCACGAGTACGACAGAATAAGCATACTTTCACGAGTGGGAAGAAAAAATATCGATATTCTTTCATGCGAGTGAAATATTTGTTGTATTCAACGGCAAACTATTAAAATATTCTTTTTATTGCATTTTTATGTTAAAAAACGAAATTAAAAACACTGAAAAATTAATAGTGTCATTATATAGGAATCATTAAAACAATTAATGACGTCGTCTTTTTGTGTCGTTACTCCACATCAACTTGACAGCGGTAATTTGAAAGGACTGATCAGCGCAATTTAAGCGTTTTCTGCTGTTATCAAATAATATGTGAATATGTGCATGAAAATCTTACTTCAAGTGAGTATTTCGTCAAAATTCGTCTGAATATTTCAGAAATGCTGCAAAATAACCCTTCTATCTCACTTCGCTTCGATTGAAAAAATCGGCAAGTTTCACAAAGGTGAATACAAAGGTTCGTTCTTATCGATGAAAAACGAAAAACTTATATTTTTACTGCAATATATAATTACAATAAAAACAATAACAAAAACAAGTATATTACAATGTGTGATCCTTTTAAGTTTTATTGCAATGTGAACACAAGGGTTAACATTTTGAAAAGGTGTACATAATTCAAAGAGTTGGTGAAAGCTTGTGTACTCAATGTTTTCAGAAAACAGCATGAGAATCATTTGTTTGTTCTGCATGTTGCCAACATTAATAAGAGAAAAGAGATATTAGGGACTAGAGATCTACATGAAGAACTTCACAATCTCAAATAATTGTACAAATAATACACTAACGAATGCATTTCATTACAGATTCAGTAGTATATACAGCATATGCCGTGTAGTTTTTCGACTCTTCATAAGTAATGTATAAGATAAACCAACCAGGGTTATGGAGGCCAACCCTTAGTTTTAACAACACAATACTTTAATTTTACCTAATACAATGTTTACATTGTCAAAAGAATATATATCACAGAACAATCATACATATGGTTACCTGATAAGGAACAGCACAACCTTCTTTGTTCTTACAGTTGTCAGAATAAGCAGCTTTCTTCATCACATCGTAAGGATTAACAGTTGATCCGGTTTCTCCTCTACACCCCGCTATCATATTTAACAGATATTTTTATCTTGTAACAAATCAGATGATTTTATAACATAATTCTAAATATAAAAAATTAACCACAGTTTTCCACATCAACAAAACTTACACAAAGGTGAGTGATTGAAATAACAGAGCTATAAGAAAATAATTAATAACCATAAACAAGAGAATTGCTTAAGTTAATATTTTGATTTCAATTTGAATTCCGTAAAAAGAACAAATTATACCACTATTTACTCTTTGTTTGGTTGGAATTTTGAACTTTGACCCAAACCACTTTTCCTACATTATACATGTCATATATAATGAAGCGAGATCTACCACGTGGTCGGATCCCGTACGTTTTCCACTATTAATTGCAAATAACTATTTTACCGAAAAGGATTATCTCATTATGATATTTATGTCGGTGAAATAAGGAAAGTTTGAGATTTGTGTTCTGCCGCACAGAATGCATTTCCCTTACGTTTAGATATGAGGACACATTTATTATAAACATCAATTATATGTCCGTCACATAGAAATGTCCCTGACCAAGGGTTTTAAACTCTGATAGTGACCAATGATTAGATTAGTTTTTAGCGGGAAGCAGACGCCATCGCTACATACTTGCGAACATATTACCCGTTGTTTTTTAGTTGATGGATAAAAGAACTGCAGAAATTAAAGTTTGAGGCACACGTCTAGCTATTAGGGGTCATATAAGTAAACCTAGTACAGGAAATAATGAAATGTTTATATACATGTATATGGATATTTGAATAACAATTCGTAAATTTGTGCATATGGGTAATATCTCATCGCATTATTTGAATATGTCGAAACACTAATGTATGAAAATACAGATCACACTATCAGCGTTTTTTTTTTATTCATACTATTGTGCTAGAACAAGTTTTAAGTACCTTTTTTAAATCAACTAACTCGAGAGAGGTAAATGCCATATCCTACAACCCCTCAAGCAAAACATATATTCTGAATAGCAAAAAGATTATGAACGTTAATAATGATTTCGCCTCATTTCGTTTTGAGTACGTGCCACATACTGTTATATGAAATGACAGTTCGTCCAAATGAAAACCATTCACAACATATCAGAAGGTCGTGTAATTGGTGACCCAAAATACTGTGTTTCTTTAGATGTTGTTTTCAATAAATCTCCTGACAAACACAACACACAAAGGCCCGCTATAATACATTAGGAAACACGACAGGTACATAACACCAATAATCTCAGCAAACCGTAATATAATGAGATACATAAAAGTTAATTATATACAAACCGTATTGATAATATATCAATGGTAATAAGTTAGACAAAATCACAGTAATATTTATACTAGGTTGTATTCGAACAGTGATTATGTGGCGTCATAATTATACAGGAAATAAAAATACACATATTTTCGACAATACTCTTCAGTTTTAGAACACACCAAAACAATATACCATGAAGACTTGAGATGTAAAGGTCTATTTGGATATACATGTGTTGTCTCCCTTACAACCTCTGAGATAAAATAGATCAATTTCCTATATTGTCTTTGTAGTACTACCAACTTATTCTTTATTTGTTCGTCCTTAAAAGATATTTTCTTCGGTCTGAGTTGAATATCTGATAAAGCTATCAAAACGTTTTGTGTAAGTTTAAAAAAGTCCCGCAGAGTTCACCTAGAGAAAGATTGTCTCAAGTGAAAATTAGTTATGTTTCACCGTGTAGAAATTCTCCTACTCCCTTTCTTCAAGAAGAATGTATTGAAATCACAGTAACATTAAGCACGACATATCATTACAGGGGGTTATTATGAGAACAGCAGGATATATCTTAATATTATGAATCACGTTTAAGTCGGTTTTAGTCACTCTCAACCTTATATTCCTGTTTATATTCATAAAAATTAAATATAAAATATTGCTTTTAAACGACACCTGTCATTAATATTAGATGTTATATATATATATATAAAATAAAATCAAGAGATATCTATGTTGTTGACAAAATAAATAATTTTTAATATGAATAAACCGTAAAAATATGTTACGATATCCACCACAAAATCTATGTAATATAACAACTTGTCTATTCTGATCTCAGTGTTGCCCCGATAAGACAAGAACACCTATACATGTAGTAGTATATATCTGGTATTAAACTTTCAATAACTATATCAGTATTATATATATGTGCTATTTTTATCATTACAGTGATTCGTTTCCAGTCAATAGGCAATTAAGATGAAATCTCAATTCTTTGTATTACACCATAGCTGCAACAATTCGAATATATTTATTTCAATATGTAACAGTGATATAACAGGATTACCTGATTATATATGGTATTAGAATACTAATAAACATATTGTTTTGACTCACCCCATATCTGGATATTAAAAACCATAATTGTTTAGACTCACCTCATATCTTGATACTAATAAATATAATTGTTTTGACTCACCCCATATCTGGATACTAATAAACATAATTGTTTTGACTAACCCCTATCTTGATACTAATAAATATAATTGTTTTGACTAACACTATATCTTTATACTAATAAATATAATTGTTTTGACCTACCATATATCTTGATACTAATAAACATAACTATTTTGATTCACCTCATAACTGGATGATAATAAACATATTGTTTTGACTAACATTATATCTTAATACTAATAAATATAATTGTTTTGACTAACACTATATCTTGATACTAATACATATAATTGTTTTGACCTACCATGTATCTTGATACTAATAAACATAACTATTTTGATTCACCTTATAACTGGATGTTCATAATTGTTTTGACTCACTCCATAGCTAGATACTAACAAACGTACTTGTTTTGATTCAACCCATATCTGGTTGCTGATAAACATAACTGCTTGATTCAACCACATATATTGTTACTAATAAACACAATGGTGTTGACTTACCCCATATCTGGATACTAATAAACATAACTGTTTTAATTTATCTCATAACTGGATGATAATAAACATAATTGTTTTTGCTCACCCCTATCTGGATGCTAATAAACATAACTGTTTTGACTCATTCAAAATCTGGATACTAATAAACCTAATTGTTTGACTTATCCCATATCTGGATACAAATAATAATAATTGTTTTGACTCACCCCATATCTGAAGCAGCACGATGACTACGAGACATAGTTTGGCAGCCATCAGTGAAAATTACTGATCGCTATTCCTTCATTTGTAACAACACTTTTATATGATTCAAGTCGCTGTAAGTTACTTCTATACGTCAATGATTGTATAGACTCGGGTGTAACTGGTATACATATATTGCTACCTCCACACACCGTACATATACTTACTTCATTGTTTGGTTTGGGGTATTTAACAGGAAACTTGTATCAGAGAGAACAAATTAAAATTAAAATTAAATGACATACGGTCGGGTGTAACGTATACCCACTGACATAGATATCGGACGTGTATTCCCAGAGATACTCCGTACTGGATACCTACAAATGGAATTTTTAAAATGAGGAAGAAAACTTTCCTAGTGTTTGTGATTTGGTGCTACACGGCAGGTGTTTTGGCGTATAACTTTCGTGATGGAATGGATCACCATTATGTATATACGTCCGAGTCAGAGGTTCTTGGGAAGACAAATATTACAATTGTTTGTCATGTAAGTATATATGCTTTATTGTATATGGAAATCATGATGTCTAAATCAGTATTGTACATTGAAATCATGATGTCTAAATCAGTATTGTACATTGAAATCATGATGTCTAAATCAGTATTGTACATTGAAACCATGATGTCTAAATCAGTATTGTACATTGAAACCATGATGTCTAAATCAGTATTGTACATTGAAACCATGATGTCTAAATCAGTATTGTACATGGAAATCATGATGTCTTAATCAGATAAACTTTATCATACCATGATTACACAATGTCATGTATATTAACAGAGAGAAATACCCAATATATATTTCTGATTTGTCGAAATAATCCTTATATCTGAGATTGAAACTTTCATATGCAATATCATATAACAATGATACATAATTCCCATTATTCGGATTAAATCCTAATCCTAATGAAACAATAGCCATGAACTAATTGATCATCCTCATCTTTTACAATAATCCAACTTCATAACATGAATATCACAACCACCTACGTCTAACATTAAAACGTAAAAGAACATGGGACGATCATAGTTCAAATATTTATCACAAAACTAACTCTAGACTTCGTGTTCTAAGATATTCAGTTGATAACATTATAAATCTTAATACTTCACATAGTTGACCAGTATTGGGGACACTCTGATGTTGTGAAGGAAAACTGTACCAAAACTGAATATGAATTTCCTGAATATGTCCAACTTGAAGCTATGTGCATAATAACGGGTCTCCGAAGGGTTACTCCTCATCACATTTTATATACGGAAACCCATTTAGAGTCTTTAAGCTCAAGAAGACAATTTATAAACGTATATTAATGTTTAAAATTATTAATAACTACACTCCAACTTAACTCCTCAATATCATACAACCGTTTTTAATTATAAACAATATCTATACCTTCGGAAATAATAGTTTTCAATCACGAACTGCTTGTTGTATGAAAAGTTTCATTCCATCAACTCCGACTATGTAGGATGTTCCTGACGGTATCGTGGGAGTCTATATTTCAGTTTCCTCTGGGAAAGTATTGATTTTACTGTATCTGAAATTTTCATCAATCTATTCCCAGAAAATTTTACATAATGTTATGTCAGCTAAGGCATTTTAAAAGTGGTTTGAATAGTGATAAATATCACCTGGTTTATAATGCTTCCTGTGCATTTGGTGTATCAAGAGAGTATACTGTGCATTTTTCTTTATTCCAATTCTAGACACCATGTTACATATTTTTATAATTTATAAGTTTATATAAATTTTCACTTTTGAGGTATCCTCAATGGATCTGACCATTCTATATATCAAATCTTCTAAGCGTTTCTCTATTCAACATGATGGCTTCTCATCTCAACAAATTTTATTGTTATAAAACAAATAGATTGGACAACAGGCATGTCTATATAAGTCCTCTCGAAAAAATTATGAGATCTATAGAAGTTACCTTAACAGTGAAAATGTATATAAACTGTTAAATTATATATATATACATGAAAAAATGTTTTGTGGTGTCTAACAATCTTAAAGTGAAATTAAACATGATAACTACTTATTAGTAGTAAACATACTCTTCATACAGATATATACTTTTATCAGTAATATTATTTTTATCTTTTTACTATACATTGCATCAACATTCTAGTCTGAATTTTTGAATGCATTGATTTTGTTTATTGCATACAAGTCAGCATTTAAAGGCCTATCAAAAAGATGTTGTCTTTACACTTTACTAAAGAGTAATTCTACTTTGAAAAATTCTTGCGTTGCCATTGTTCTATTTGATGAATTATACATTCTTTTTAGGTTTTGGAAGGATGTATGATTTCCTCTCCAATGTAGCCTTGTATAAATATTTACCTTTATAATTTACAATTATACTTTTAGGATCAAAAGAGGGAACATAACACCTTTCTGCAAGGTCCAATCTATAGTTTTTATAAAAGAAGACTAATATATGACTTAGCATTTTTTCTGATTCTTTTGACAATGCTGTATTTTTCATGCATAAATATTTGTATGAATTATATATGCATTTTCATGAAACATTTTGAAATGAAATATTTTCATTATTTAGTATTTTTGGCATTGATCACAAACCATTATTTAAAGATGTTGTTTACATTCGGGTTTTGTACAAGCATTATCCATATTATCAATACTGTTTTCCAATAGAAACCTGCATAACTTGCATTCTTTAAAAAATATCTGATATTCTTAAACAACCACGTTTCCTCATAAACGACGAAAAGTAGTAGGATGCAGTTTTAGTTTAACGTCTTCAATGATGTCGCGGAGCGGGGGTTTCGTATAACAGCGTTGTCAACGTTTCACTTTGAAATTTGGTATTGAAATCCGTTCTCGGAGAGTATAATTCGAGCTAGAACTGAACATGATATGTAGTAGACTATACTTAAAGGGTCTTATCTATAACTTACTCAGGATATTAGAGATGCTGAGAATCTAGACTGGAGATTTTATGATAAACTCAGTTCTCAAAAACTACATTGCCATTCAAACCAAACGTGAAATATACATGTAGATACGTCTCAACAAACGCTGCAGATTTTGAGAAATTGATACAAAATCTGTCTTGGTTTTTCCAACTGACTTAGAAATTAGTTGATAGTCAGATTGGAAAACATATCGATAATAGGCTTTATACATATACACAGTGAATCTTGCTTAAAAGCAGATGCATTTTGTACCGCTAAAATAATTTGCAATATACAATTGTTTTTTGAACGCAAACCACGCAAACAAGATCGTATTACTGTTATTTCAACACAAAATACCACCAATTTGTTTGTTGCTTTAATTGAAATGGATAAAATTGTGTTTGTAAAAATGTCATATTCATGGAATCATATTGTAGCCATTAGAAAAACAATTCAATTTTAGTCGTGGTTAATTAATGAGTGAAAATATTGATTATTTCTATAAAATCTGTGAATAGATAGAGTTAGAAAACTTGCATGTAAGTGAAAGTGAAAGCATGCTTTAGTTCATGGAATTGCGTTAATGTGCATGAAGGCGTTGGTGATATGGCCTCGAGCAGCGACTATACGCATGTTATGACATGACTACAAAGGGCGATTATACATTAAGTAAAGTGAACCATAGGACACGGGACAATTCACTAAAATTATCCGAGTATATATATTCACCTTGATATAGCAAGAGTTATCACCGGTATACATTCGGAAATTTGGAATTGTGTACATATTTCAGAATAATTTATCTCCCTACTTTTCAAATAATCTTCATCCATGTATAGGATAACGTTATATGTACAATGTTAGAAATAATTACAACTACACTGTTACGAAGGTTCAATCATCCATTTCTTATATATAACCTATTATTGAAGAGGGACTAGAAAGCTAATTGTTTTACATTCAAGATTATGAATTAAAATACAATTTTTTTCAAGTTGGTGTTGTTAATTATCCAGCATGTGAAGGCGGAATGTAATCTATTGATATCTATTATAATTTATTACAGAGCGTCCTTTAATATATACAATAATCAGGGACTGATTTAACGACACACGACCATGCCGTAGCTATCGTAAAAACACATGATTGTGTGTAATAGCGGAAGAGGGACGTCAATAAGTCATAAAGAAATGACGTCGTGACAAAATGCTATTTTAAAGTTTTTGTCAGTCTTGAGATCATTATAATATTTTGCACAACTACCTCTATTTTAAAGAAAATGATAGGGCAGCACTCATTTATTTTTCAACAATCAAGTCATTATTCTGGATATAGAAGTAGGTATAAGAGTAGCCCTGCTGTAATTTGATATAAAGTGGTAATTCTGTCCCAAATTTAGTCTATCTGGCAACGATAAACGGGCACAGTTATGAGGACATTTGTGACAGTAAATTTACATACATTACACGCGAGTAACACTGACACGGGCGAGGCCGTACTTAAAGGACTGTTAATCGAAATTTAAAGTCAGTGAAGTATATAGACGTTCGGATCTCTTAAAATGAGAAGTATAGAGACAAGATGGCATTTACAGACATATGCTTTAATCTGAGTAAACCTTTTCTAACTCAAACCTGAAGTGAAATAGATAACCGGTAAAGATGGTGATGGCCGAAAGCAGATTACCTGTCTACATAAAAAGTCTGAAATAAAAGTGGATGTCGAGTGATAATTAACTTTTAATTGTCGATTTTTAACGGGGAGCATGAAGTTGGTTCCGATTTTCGAGTTCCGTTTAAGTAAAACGGAACTAGGAACCAGTTCCGAGTTGGAGAAAAACGGAACTTGGAATCAGTTCCGAGTTCCGTTTAAGTATAGTTTATCTTAATATGATGCCCGATTCTGAAGAGGAAAAACTATGTGTCAAGCAAGTGTTACTTAAAACGGAGCTAGAATCCAGTTACAAAAAACAACGAAAACTGCGTCATAATCGTCCCTCTTAGACGTTACAGTAGCGTTGTCATCCTTTCCCCCCCAGAAGTCACAACGCATGTGAGATTTTTTTAAACGGAACTGGGAACTTATTCCTAGTCCCGTTTTTCTTAAACAGAACTCGAAACTAAGCTCCGTTCTTGCGGTTAGACACACCTAAACACCTAGTGTCCATTAGAGTGTATCGTCCTACAATCAATATACACGTCGTTATATTTCAAAGAGACTTACAGTAGCCAAGTCACTCGGTAATAAAATACGGTACCTTATAATTATTTTGTTTCTATAGAACTCGTTGACGCCGGCAAATCTTAATTGTTAAATAGCTATGATTACTGCCTTACTGATGACCTCGGTTTGTTATTATAGTAACTATGATCACCATACAAACATAGACAATACAATCCGTCTATGGG
Source organism: Pecten maximus (assembly GCF_902652985.1). NCBI lineage: Eukaryota > Metazoa > Mollusca > Bivalvia > Pectinida > Pectinidae > Pecten > Pecten maximus. Next base: position 42,693,842 of record NC_047022.1, on the reverse strand, counting down.
TTACGGTACCGATTGATAAGGTCAATCAAAGCTAGAACGGTTTCAGCTGGAAGCGCCCCTTATGTCGAAGCTAAAATATACCTTCATCTAAAACCCCACAACGCCAAATATAAATATCATAACTGATTGATTACGGTAATGGATACATTTTTCCACGACTAGCGAGATGACCGACATGGAGACTATTGCCAATAGTCCATCAGTAATATATTTTAAATATAGTTTAATCTTCCTTGAACTTTTATATAAATAAAGGGTTGGTGCTTATGCTCGACACCGGTATATGTCCAGTATACGAATCAGCATGTTATTTATAAACTTAGGAAAGATTTCATCAAATTTTGCTTTTTTTCATTTTAAAATCTAGTTCTGGAAATTTCTTACTTTAATTGTGCATTATTGCTATGGTATTTCTTATCTTATATTGTTGTTTAGTCGGTTGTTCTAACCTTATGACATGTACGATGTCTTAAAACCATATACCGACTTTCTAATAACATTGACTTGACTTGACTTCACCTTATGTCACATGTCAGATTTACATAAGATCAAGTAGGTCATCAAGAGGGGCTATTCGTAACTATTCATAAAGCGTTGATACTTCATTGTGATATCTATATATTGTTTATTTCATTGTGATATCTATACATTGTTTACTTCATTGTGATATCTATACATTGTTTACTTCATTGTGATATCTATACATTGTTTACTTCATTGTGATATCTATACATTGTTTACTACATTGTGATATCTATATATTGTTTACTTCATTGTGATATCTATACATTGTTTACTTCATTGTGATATCTATACATTGTTTACTTCATTGTGATATCTATACATTGTTTACTTCATTGTGATATCTATACATTGTTTACTTCATTGTGATATCTATACATTGTTTACTTCATTGTGATATCTATACATTGTTTACTTCATTGTGATATCTATACATTGTTTACTTCATTGTGATATCTATATATTGTTTACTTCATTGTGATATCTATACACTGTTTACTTCATTGTGATATCTATACATTGTTTACTTCATTGTGATATCTATATATTGTTTGATTTTCCTACAACGATTATGAAAAAAATAATGTTTTATTGTGTATTGATATTGCATTGCGACTAAGAACAATATTTCATTGTATGTTGGTATTGTATTCCGATTAAGAACAATGTTTTTAATGTGGTGGTATAGGTATAATTGATGTTGGGTTTAAGTCGTTTGTGTTTGCTAAATTTGAGTTGTATCCCTTTACGTTTGCTGTATGCATATACAAGTGAAAATGAAAATAAGTCTTGTTTCCAGAAATAGTGTGCGTGTAGGGTGTGTGTTAATAATGATCTATAAAAGGCTTGGAAACATGATCTCAAGTAATCCACCTCGTGTACATACACAGGTTTGGGACTTCCAGAGTACAATATATAATTGTATTGACTGCCTATCGAAGGGGACTTAATGGTTAGATTTCGTTTTTGTTAATCCACCATTGTTTGAAAGATCTTACAACGATAGTAAGCTTGATTAACACCCCAAATTTACCGTAGAGCCTATGCCCATACATATTGTTTACATTTTAGAACGATTTTGTAATGAATGAGTGCTGAAGTGTTGGATCACGGACATGTATTCATTTAATAATTTAGTTTACCCAACAAGCATATCATAATATGATTTCAAATATAATGTGTGAAATATAATAGCGTAGAACTATGTAGCTAATACAGAAATCGGTTAGTGACATATAATGCTATTTCCATGTTGTAATTAAGACACTGTTATCTCGTGATTAAGACAATCTCGTATTTTGTAAAAACGACAAATCAAAAGTTTATTCATCTGTTTAGATATTTACAAGAGATACAGTTTAGATTAGTATAATTTACATTAGATAGTTTCTGCATCGTCATCTAGCTACATTCAATTATTACTTTTAACATAATCCTAACCTTGCATGGTCTTGTTGGCTTTGGATATAGTTTCATCACTATTCTTTGACTTAAGGAAGTCCTTAATTTGATTTTACTTCGATTATTTTTCTAACATTCTGTAATGGTCTCCTGTGGAAATTTTAAGTTGAGAAATAATAGTCCATGTTATAAGCGCCGTATAAATGTCTATTTGGAAATAATCAGTGTGGAAAGAAATGTTAGCTTCTTTTTGTCAATTTCTGAAGTCAGTCTAGGAAGAACTACCATCAATTCGTATATATCTGCCCGTTTCACAATACGAAAAAAATCTTAAACAAACACACAAAAAAAAAAAAAAAAAAATTTAATTAAAAAAAATAAAACGAACAAACTAATAAACAAAAAAAAGAATGCGTAATATTGACATATGATCTAACTAATGTTTTTCATTCAGACTAATTAATTTGAGGTTATAACATTTTTCTTGTGTAATTCTGGGGACGGCTCCTTCCTGTCTTATCCTTGACCTGACCGGTACCCATCTTGATCGTGAATCATGCGTCGTCAAACAGCTATGTTTATATGTCTTAGAATTATCAATTGATGTTAAGATTTCACTGTAAGCCAACATTCTTTTCCAGTTACTAAATTTCGCGATTTCTGCATTACAACAAGTTCGAGGCGATTAACATTCCCGAAATAGTTTAAACTTTTACTTTCACTTTACATGACAGTTTCATATTTACCTAGGACATGTAAAATTATAAATGTACATATTGGTTAAAACCAAGGTGTTAATATATTTAGAAATACAACTGATCAGAACTCACAAATTAATAAACAATAGTCATAAGCTCGATAAGGTACACAAACATATATATTTAAAGCACGTACATGATTGTTAGTGATGGGTATATCATTGTTTACTAGTCCCATGTCGTGTCATACACTCCCTGACACGATGGATTGCATAATTTCAGTCTTTTAATGGTTTTTATTCATTTTGTTGTTTGAATGGAAAAGATTTGGTAAACATCATAAGGCAAGCCAAAGCATGCATAGTACTTCAAATTTCTTGTCGCCAGACCGGTACTCATCTTGATCGTGAATCATGCGTCGTCAAACTACATTTCGCGATTTCTGCATCACAACAAGGTCGAGGCGATTCCCGAAACAGTTTAAACTTTTACTTTCACTTTACATGACAGTTTCATGTTTACCTAAGATAATTAAAATTTAAAATCAATAACAATAACAATAGACCCAGTGGGGACTGTTCAACAAATAGCCATACGCTCGAGAGGGTACGCAAACATAAATATTTAAAGCACACGAGAGTTTGTATTCTTGGTCGGGATCAGCTGTTATGAAAATAACGATGACGCAGTTTTGTCACTGCAATGAAATCCGACACCTTCCACGAATATTCAAATACGTCCTATATGTATTGGAGAATTAAATCAAGTATGTATATAATCTATTGCATTCGCGTGTACTGTGTTAGGACTACAGCAGTAATCCACATGTCCCTAACACGACTGGTACTGTTGTCGCCGTGTACTGTGTTAGGACTACAGCAGTAATCCACATGTCCCTAACACGACTTGTACTGCTGTCGCCGTGTACTGTGTTAGGACTACAGCAGTAATCCACATGTCCCTAACACGACTTGTACTGTTGTCGCCGTGTACTGTGTTAGGACTACTGCAGTAATCCACATGTCCCTAACACGACTTGTACTGTTGTCGCCGTGTACTGTGTTAGGACTACAGCAGTAATCCACATGTCCCTAACACGACTTGTACTGTTGTCGCCGTGTACTGTGTTAGGACTACTGCAGTAATCCACATGTCCCTAACACGACTTGTACTGTTGTCGCCGTGTACTGTGTTAGGACTACAGCAGTAATCCACATGTCCCTAACACGACTTGTACTGCTGTCGCCGTGTACTGTGTTAGGACTACAGCAGTAATCCACATGTCCCTAACACGACTTGTACTGATGTCGCCGTGTACTGTGTTAGGACTACTGCAGTAATCCACATGTCCCTAACACGACTTGTACTGTTGTCGCCGTGTACTGTGTTAGGACTACAGCAGTAATCCACATGTCCCTAACACGACTTGTACTGTTGTCGCCGTGTACTGTGTTAGGACTACAGCAGTAATCCACATGTCCCTAACACGACTTGTACTGTTGTCGCCGTGTACTGTGTTAGGACTACTGTAGTAATCCACATGTTCCTCACACGACTTGTACTGCTGTCGCCGTGTACTGTGTTAGGACTACAGCAGTATTCCACATGTCCCTCACACGACTTGTACTGTTGTCGCCGTGTACTGTGTTAGGACTACAGCAGTAATCCACATGTCCCTCACACGACTTGCACTGTTGTCGCCGTGTACTGTGTTAGGACTACAGCAGTAATCCACATGTCCCTCACACGACTTGTACTGCTGTCGCCGTGTACTGTGTTAGGACTACAGCAGTAATCCACATGTCCCTAACACGACTTGTACTGTTGTCGCCGTGTACTGTGTTAGGACTACAGCAGTAATCCACATGTCCCTAACACGACTTGTACTGTTGTCGCCGTGTACTGTGTTAGGACTACAGCAGTAATCCACATGTCCCTAACACGACTTGTAATGTTGTCGCCGTGTACTGTGTTAGGACTACAGCAGTAATCCACATGTCCCTAACACGACTTGTACTGCTGTCACCGTGTACTGTGTTAGGACTACAGCAGTAATCCACATGTCCCTAACACGACTTGTACTGATGTCGACGCCATACTGAACTTTAACCTTGGATAAAGACACTTTAATCCTTAAATAAAAATAATATAATTTCAAATATAATGCGTTAAATATAAAAGTGTAGAGCTATGAAGCAATTACAGAAATCGGTTAAGTGCCATATGTTATTTCCATGTTGTAATTTAGACACCGATATCTCGTGGTTAAGACAATCTCGTATGTTGTAATAATGACAAACCACATGTTTTATTCCTCTGTTTACAGATTTACAAAAGATACAGTTTATATTAGTATTATTCACATTAAATACTTTCTGCATCGTCATCTAGCTACATCCAACTATAACTTTGTACATAATCATCACTTTGCATCTTAAATTTACAGCATTTTGTTGTATTACAAAACTTTATTAAAATGTTTATATTATGTGAAAACTTTTCCAAAATGTGTCCTTTTGAATCCTTTGAAATAGATTTTCTGCAAATAATTCTCGTGAGCACGATTGTCTAGATAAATAGATAGTGGTATACGATGCTTGTGTATAATCAGTGTTTTGTGGATGTTACGAAGGCAAGTTGTAGCCCGAAATTCGACTTCCTTTGTTCACATGTCTTGTTGACTTTGGATATAGTTTCATAAATATTATTTTACTTAAAGAACTCCCTTAATTTGATTAGAATTTACACATATTATTTTTTTTACATTATGTAATGCTCTCATGTGGAAATTTTAAAATTTAGGGATTTTCTTTAGTTAAGAAATGTCATTCCGTGATATATTGACGTAAGATCGAATGCATTTTTTTGTATTACAAACTGATAAGCTGATAAACTTGAGGTTATAACTTTCTTGAGTAATTCTGGGGACGGCTGTTTCCTGTGTTATCCTTGACCTGACTGGTACTCATCTTGATCGTGAATCATGCGTCGTCAAACTACATTTCGCGATTTCCCGAAACAGTTTAAACTTTTACTTTCACTTTACATGACAGTTTCATGTTTACCTAAGACATTTAAAATTTAAAATCAATAACAATAGACCCAGTGGGGCCTGTTCAACAAATAGCCATAAGCTCTTGTCCCCTGTCGTGTCATACACTCCCTGACAGAAGAAATGTATAACTGCAGTTTTTAATGGTTTATATTCATTTCGTTATTTGAATGGAACATATTTGGTAAACATCATAAGGCAAGTCAAAGCATGCATAGTACTTCAAATTTCTTGTCACCAGTGCGTTTGTATTCTTGGTCGGGATCAGCTGTTATGAAAATAACGTTGACTCAGTTTTGTCACTGCAATGAAACCCGACAGCTTCCACGAATATTCAAATACGTCCTATATGAATACACTATGGGTATGCAAATCATATTGAAGAATTAAATCAAATATGTATATGATATATTGCATTCGCGTGCACTTTGTTAGGACTACTGCAGTAATCCAGATGTCTCACACAACTCGTACTGATGTCGCCGTGTACTGTGTTTGGACTACTGCAAATGATTCAAACTGATATAATTTTTTTTTATCTGTACTGAAACATTCATTTATTTACCAGCAGTTTTATATTATGACCACCAGCATTAAAACTATGCCGTTTATCTTTTTAAAGATATTTATTGTTTTCTGTTATTCTAGGGAACTGAAAAAGACTGCACATCTCTCTTTCGTATTCACCTACACGTAAACAAAATCATCAATTCTATAAAAAAAAATTAGGTTCGGTAACTATACCGATGCTTGTGGTTGACACTAGACATCCCTCATTTTGAGGTAGACCTAGTGCAGAGCACAGAGACGGAAACATATATCGTCCAATAAATGGGCCATCTCAAAAAAATGATTATTAACGCGGTATTGTGTAAAGTACCCTTACATATTGGCAGAACTACGTACAGGTAGCATACGGGAGACCTATCGGTCGCACAAATGCAGATATATACCACTTTGGATAGTGCCATAGACTACCAATGACGAGATAAATTTTAATCGCCTTTGCCTTTTTCATTTCTTTTTTTTTTTACATTCTAACAGGTTTCATCGAATATTTGAATTTGTTCATTTTTGGTCAACATGGCGATTTATGCATGTAAAGAAATCTACATAGCTTGTTGATTTCAACGCGATACCACAGTTGGGACATAGCATCATCTTAGTATTCAAGGGCACCAAATCTGTGTATTTTCTTTTGATAATAAGCTACTCATTAGTGACATACCTAGCCTACCTAGTTTTTGAATTCGTTGTCATACCAAGCTCAGCACTTAAGGGAAGTTGAAATATTTATCTTTGCGTTGATATATAATTAAGTGGGTTAGCGACTTGTAATAACTTTAAGTGTTTGTTCGGTTTTCTGTACTTGAGAGTTAAAAAAAGTGTATACTACCCTTCATATCTAACAGGTTTTATATACGTGGACTTTAGGGTTGGAATTCCTTTATTTATTTATTTATCTATTTATTTATTTATTGTTTTGATTTTTAAAGTGTACAATATTATCAATGCTTCCGGTTAACCGTTTTGTATTTCTTCCAAAAATATATATACATTTTTGTTTCTAAATTCGGTCCGCTTGTTTTACAGTTCCGTAAAATTTACTCACCGACCGCTGATTTCAATGGCGGCGGAGATTATCAGAGAAAACTACCGAAATATTTTACCGCAGTGATTAAATGTCATGGCTTCTAAATACACCTTTTATCTATCAATTTGGTCTGATTATTAATTAGCCCCATGATCGGGAGTGACAACACACGCTATCGTTACTCCCATTGTCACTCAGGGCATTTTGGGGAGAGGTGTGAAATCTTGCCGCGGGGGTCACGACAGTGGTCAGTACAGGTAAATTTTGTTCGAATCATGATATGTCAATTACCTATAATATCGTTCCTAACGGGTCATGAAAAAAGTTCGATACATCGAAAACTTCGATTTGTAAAAATTCGAATCATGAATAGGTTCGTTAGTAGCGTTATAAAGTAAGGAAATTCGGGACCAAGCAAACAGTTCGATCCAGCGAGAAATTCGAATCAACGAAGTTCGAATCATCGAGGTTTGACTGTAGTAGAGATGATAAAGAGAAAAATTTTCATTGTTATATTTTAGCCACAGGCAATTGATATGAATTCCCAACCCACGGCCCATGCACGCATTGTCTGATTTACCGTTGGTTGAGTAATCATACACAGTCCCTGTGAGTTTAGGCATGGAGGTGATCACGTTCATTAACGAAACGTGCTTTTGAGATAACCCCTTGTTTTACTGGTCTGGGTGACCGTCTTCATCCTCCTTGCCAGGTCAACCTCCAAATGAGAAATATCTTATACACCTAACACTTCATCACTGAATCTGACAAAGAGACTGATATGAACGATACGATGCTTTCGTTATTGAACTGAATGTTAGAGTGTGAAGAGTATACATGCTTTCACTATCATTATACCATATCCAACTAATGCAGTGGATACTCCTGAAGCAACACTAATCAATATTATTCCTGGTTTTATAATTATATAGCTGAGGGTCCATACCGTTAATACGTCAGGAGATGGCACCAGACTGAATCGACTCAAACTAGACAGCATCACCATCCACCAGGGACACGAATTCCGTAATATTGAATCACCATTTAATTAAATAAGTTAATTGATAGAATACCTTTACTTTTTATATCCAAAGGACTTGGAATTGTGAATCATTTTGATGTTTATATCATAATTACTTAACCTATCAATTCATCATTTAGTATTACAAACCTATATACATGTGTACTTATAATCATATACATACAATCACTTATATGTTGTTTTTAATTCTATTTTGCTTTTAAATTATTTACGACATGTATTGTTATCAACATTGATCTTTCCAGCTGTTCAAAATCCACGAAAATGGGATCTTTCAAAAGAGTAAGTATATCACTTGTTTAAGCTTAATATTTTCCATATGCCTATATTGCTAATATCGCTTGACCATGGAGTATATTAATTAGCAAACTGTCTTGTTCCTTTATACAATAAGTTGTAAAACATACGGAAATTAATTGAATTAAATCCACATATGCGTATTCTATTGTTTTGTCTTCAGTTTCCAGTTCACAATGGACAACAGTGGTTTGGTAGAAATAGTTCATTGCCACAAGGAAGATGAAATTGAGGCTGTCTTTCTGAAAAAAGCTATAGTCAGCATATTTTCTGCAAAATCACGAGTGAGTATTATTTTAAAACTGTATTTGACTTTTTGGTTTTATGAAATTATATTTTGTCTTTTAACGATTGCTGTTATCAATATTTTTTTTTCAAAATGAATAAGAAACAATTTAATTGCACTAGCGTTCCCATTAGGACTTAATTCTAGAGCAGTATCTTTGTTAATCAAGACAGTCGATTTCATGAACCTGAATTTACGATGTTATTTTGGTACGTACTTTCAATCAATTGTAAGTTATTAGTTATCTAAAACGGCAGGGATTCTTAACTTTATGTATCAGTATGAAATTTGGAAGCAAACTCTATTTAAGTTTTAAGCAATCAAAACCTTCTGGACAATTGGTCTGTTTTGTATTAGGCGGCTTGATTTGAAAAAATTGCCGTTTCTTCATAAATATATGTTTTTGCTTAAAAAAAGACATGACATTAATATAGACTTATTTTAATCAATAGTTTTGTTTCAAAGAAGATATTTACATTATCAAATGTGCGTCAAAAAGACTACAAATGCTCTTATGGCAATACGTTGTTTGTTACCATGACGACCGAAGTTTTCAACAAACGTTCATCTACAGGTATAATTGCATATTCTGTAACTTACATTTTACATTATTTATAATTCTGTCTCTTTCATGTTTTTTTTATCCTTTTTCATTTTTTTTCAGGCTGGAAATACTGGATCGGAACATACCTTTACAAACGTTGAATGGGATCATTCAGGTGAGACAGAATTATAATTAACTGCCTGTAATTTTGTTTATTTGTTTTATTTAACATTACAGTATTCTGTCTTTTGTACCGCCTTATTTAAAACATGTATGTATGTTGTCATGTACATTCCTGTTGTTTTAGGTCACTTGGAACATACCTATCTGATCCACAGATCATCTACTGGCCAGACCGTCCACAAGACACATCAAAGTAGTGGCCATTACCACAGGGCTCACAACAAGGTAGGAAAGTTAATCCAATTATCTTTATTTTGAAAGTGATTATTGATTATAATTAGGATCATCAAAGGTATTATCAAACACGTCGGAAAAAAACTGTCAGTTTTTTCCTTATAGTGTAATTGAAGTCAAACGAAAAAAAAAAATAAATCAAAATATTAAACCACGGACAGGCTTACATATCCACCAATGAGAGAATACAAAAAAGACGATTTGGAAACAGGTGAACGTGCCGGTAAACGTAGACTAGGGCTAAGTCATACAACGAATAACGAATCAGATACAGTTCATACAATTGATGCCAGAAATATAATATATTCAAACTTATTTCTTATTTTCAGAGTCTGACCTACGACAAAGTTGGCGTTCTTCAGCATGTAACAGCAACAGATCACGTGTTTTTAGATAGCAAGACAGAACAAACCACATCTACTCGGTAATGAACAAAGTATACACAGAAAAGAGGGTTACGACTACTAAATGATAAAGATAAATTATGAGATATGGATTTGACTCAACAAGATTCTTTGTTAGTTGTATACTATAATATTCGATCCATATCAGCGTACATAATTATGATATGTTTTTACTCTACCTTCTAGGACTCACGTTAAAGGAGAATATATAATTAAGGACACTTCGTCTGGAGGTAAATATCCGTGTCACGTCTTATTTAATATATATAGATTGGTAGTACTAGGGGATATAATATTCTTATTATCGTTTAAAGATCCTGCATCGCAATTAAAAAATAAGACGCATAGATTTAAAACCGGAATAGCATAAATATAACTCTAACCCTATCAAAGGCATAACATTTACTGTAATTACTGCCCGCAAATAGATTATTTTTTGTATTTGGTGTCTATATTTTGTATGCTACCTTCCATCGATGAAATGAAATACATTTAATATACCATGAACGTCATTTTATGGATTTTGCAAGGAGCAATTATATCGTTTTATAATTAACTGATTATTTCTCTTTTACAAAATGTTTTTGATGCTTTTATATCCGAATTTGGACTTTTCGAATCCTGTGTTTTACGTTGATACGTCTGTCATCTTATCACCCCGAAATTGCCATGAGTTACGATACAACTTTCGTTATACTCAGTTTCACTTCATGTCTGTATCTTAAACGTGTATTGGGTTGTAGATCTACCGGATGTGTTCTCATCATTTGCTACATCACACCTGCGACTGGACAGAATAAGGTATTATGATGTGAGAGTGTTATCCTAGACATTCTTGGAAACGATGAACGGTTCTTAAATACAAGATCTAGGACTAATTATTTCGAATGAAAATCCATTCAAAAATAATTCGTTGCATAGTCGTTTTTTATAAGGAACCAATAAATTGATACACGTACCAAAGCATTAAGCAATCAGCATTTTGCTAATTTTTCAGCATCGCAAGCAAAACACGAAGCAGCCACAATCCCGATGATTTGATACGTGATACGATTCTGATCCAACAGGTAAGTTATGTGAATCCATTGTCTGACGTATCACGTGTTAGAACATATATTCAATGATTTTAATTTGTTCGTTGTTGCTGTACTTATACTTTATGTGTTCCACAACATCTAAAGCCAGAAGAGGAACGGCATGCGCTGACGGAAGTCAACGGCACAATGTCCTCTCTTATATCCTGTGTTCTGGAAAATAACACAACTGGTGAGTACATCTTTACAAATATGTTAACGTGGTATTGTTCTGTTTTCTCTGTGTATAACGGAAATTCTAGATACATATGATGGCTACTTAGAAATAATTAATAGATCAGTCTAGAGTGTTGGCTCTGATATGTTTTACTTGTCAATTAATAGTTATTGGAAATGTCAATAATCAATGCATCTTTTTCTTACCGCGCCACCATACAATATGTATGGATGTTGGGTTGTGGTTTATTGGTGGTGCGCGACCTTTAGTAATCAATAGTCTAGAGTTACTCCCCTTGGGGATCGCGCTTGTTTGTGACTTCCGTGTAACCATGTGGAGCCTATAAAGTGTGTTCAGAGACTGATTGTCTTATTGTGTTTTCTTAATACTGGCGTGGTGGCAGCGGCGATTACCTATCTACGTCTCTAAACCTTCCACAGTGTATGGAGGAAAGTATTATTGACACTCCCGCAAAGCGAAGCGAGATAATCACAGTTAGTACGGAAACTGTTATTCGTCATTGAACACACGTACGTACAATAATTTTAACATCATGGCAATGAATAGAGCTCCAAAGCAGTGGTCACTTACCAAACAAGAGACGATCACGTCATTTGAAGCATGGCGACAAAACTTACAATACACATTATCTCTAGACAGGAACTTTGCAGCATTCCTTGTAGACGGGTTTACTTGGTTAAAGAAAACTGCTGATAACCCATTACGAGGAATGGTCGACGACGCCGAACCTGTTCCGGAGGCAAATCGGCGCACAGCAGCTCAAAAAGTGACTCATCTCGAGCTTATGCTTGGTCAAATCGCCAACTTCTGCCCAATAATTTCGAGGAACACCATTGTCAAAACCGCCACATCATTAACAAATATATGGCAAGCAATTCGCATGCACTATGGGTTTCAGTCCACAGGCTCTCATTTTTTGGACTTCAATAACATCCATCTCGAGGCAGGAGAGCGTGCTGAGGACTTGTTCCAACGTTTGAACAGTTTCATCGAGGACAATTTATTGCGCGTTGATGGAAATATAAGCCACCATGGTGAAATCCCAGGAGCTGACGAAGAAATGTCACCAACGTTGGAAAATTTAATCGTACTGACATGGCTGAGGGAAATTCATAAAGACCTTCCGTCATTGGTGAAACAGCGTTATGGCACTGTTCTGCGTTCTCAAACACTCGCATCCCTCAAGCCCGAAATCTCACAGGCCCTCGACAGCCTTTTAGATGAAATACACACCTCTACTGAGGCTAAGGTTTTGCGTACTGCTCCTCGTAGAAGTATACCAGCAAACAACGATTTACGCCCGATGTCATTCCAACATAAGCGATTTAGCAAGACTTGTGCCTTGTGTAAACAAGCCGGACGGCCAAATACTAACCATTTCCTGAGCGGATGTAAATACCTACCTGAAGAGGACCGGCGCTTCATGACAAAAGCCCGACAAGCTTACTGTACAGACAATTATGCCGCTGATGACACTGAAGTAAGTGAGTACACCGAGTTTGATGGAGACGTTGATTGCAATGTGGGTCCAACCCATAACCAACGTGCAGTTTCGTCTACCCGCCGTGTCAGCACTAAGCAGTCCCCTCAAATGAAGGTCTTCCACAAACATTTTCCAATCCAAGTTACTTTGGACACCGGTGCAGAAGTCAGTATGATAAAAACTCCCGTCGCCGAACGAATAGGAGCTTTCATAAAAAAAAGTAACCAAAATGCACTTCAGGCAGATGGCATCACACCACTTCGTATAGTTGGTGAAACTCATCTCACATTGACAAGGAATGGTTGTGATCTTCACTTGGAAGCTCTAGTGGTGGACGACATTGATGTTGATATCCTCGCAGGAATCCCATTTATGAGTGTCAACGACATATCCATACGACCAGCTAAACAAGAAATAAAGATCGATGATTGTACAGTGCATTATGGTAACGCACATCCAGATACAGCTCAAAACCATGTTCGCAGGGCTCAAACCCATCTTGTGAGAGCCGGATCAACTTCAACAGTCATTTGGCCTGGCTCCTATGTGGAAGTTAAAATCCCAGATAACCTTGACCCCGAGAGCACACTAACCTTAGAGCCTCACACCAATCACAAAAGTTCATCACCAGATTGGTCGTGTCCGACCATCGTGGAAGCTGTTGGAGGCACTATTCGCATTCCTAACCATACCCAGGAGCCACAGCTACTTCGTAAACACGAACATTTTTGTCAAGTCGGTCATTGTACAATGGAGACTACGCCTATGTCTGACTCTGATAAAACCATCCCTATCGTCCAGACGACCAGTACATGTCGCACTCCCCATTCAGACCTGGTAAAGCTTGATCCTGACAATTTGTTACCAGAGGACATCAAACAGGCCTTTCGTGACAAGATCAACCAGTTTGACAATATTTTCAACCCTGATATCAGAGGTTATAATGGTGCTGCAGGACAGTTTGAAGCCAAAATAAACATGGGTCCAGTGCAACCGCCACAGAGAAAGGGCAGGATTCCACAATACTCACGTGATAAGCTAGTCACCTTACAGCAAAAGTTTGATGAGCTAGAGAACCAAGGTGTATTCCGCAAACCCGAAGATGTCGGTGTCACAGCAGAATATCTAAACCCTTCATTCCTCGTGAAAAAGCCTAACGGTGGCTTCCGACTCGTGACAGCTTTTGAGGACGTTGGACGTTACAGCAAACCGCAACCATCTTTGATGCCCGACGTGGACTCCACCTTACGCAGGATTGCCCAATGGCGGTATATAATTGTAACAGACCTGACAAGTGCCTTCTATCAAATCCCACTGTCTAGATCATCTATGAAGTATTGTGGGGTAGCTACCCCATTCAGAGGGGTTAGAGTGTACACGCGCTGCGCGATGGGAATGCCAGGATCTGAAACAGCCTTGGAGGAAATGATGTGTCGTGTTCTCGGTGACTGCCTACAGGACGGCATAGTGGCCAAGTTAGCAGATGACCTGTATTGTGGTGGCACTACCCCTTCCGAGCTATTGGCAAACTGGTCGCGTATTCTGGAATCTTTACAACGCTGTAACCTTCGCTTGTCCCCATCAAAAACTATCATTTGCCCTCGTTCTACAAACATACTTGGATGGACTTGGTCCCAGGGACAGATATCAGCAAGTCCTCACAGAGTTGCTGTGTTAGCCTCATGCAAGCGGCCAGATACTGTGTTTGGACTCCGTTCTTTCCTAGGAGCCTACAAAATGTTGGGCCGCGTCATCCCAAACTGCTCACATCTCCTAGCACCCCTAGAAAATGCAGTTGCAGGTCAACAGTCAAAGGACAAAATTAACTGGACTGATCAACTGGAAGAACGATTCTCCCATGCTCAAGCATCCCTATCAACGAACAAGTCAATTACCTTACCAACTGCTTCCGATGTACTTTGGATCGTTAAAGACGGCTCTGTGACTAAACATGGTATTGGCGCTACACTGTACATCATGCGTGGGAACCGGCTTCACCTTTCTGGGTTTTTCAGTGCCAAGCTGAGAAAACATCAAGTTACCTGGTTACCTTGTGAGGTTGAGGCCTTGTGCATTGCCGCAGCTGTTAAACATTTTAGTCCATTTATCATACAGTCTAAACATCAGGCATGTATTCTGACTGACAGTCAACCATGCGTTCAAGCTATTGATAAGCTAGCTCGCGGTGAGTTCTCGGCCAGCCCTCGTGTTACAGCTTTCCTAACAACAGTCAGCAGATACCAAGTCAGTGTACGTCACCTATCCGGTTCTGCTAATGTACCGTCTGATTTTGCCAGCAGGAATGCTCCTACATGTGAAGAGCCTCATTGTCAAATCTGCAACTTCATCATGACAACAGAGGATTCTGTGGTCCGTTCAGTGTGCGTGCAGGATATCATAGATAATGTGTCGCCACTTCCTTTCACTACTCGATCAGCATGGATGGCTATTCAGTCAGACTGTCCAGATCTTCGTCGGGCTCACGCTCATCTGAAACAAGGTACGCGACCGTCCAAAAAGCTAACCAACATTAAAGATGTCAAGCGCTATTTGTCAGTTGCCTCAATTGCAAGGGATGGCTTAGTGGTTGTTCATCGTAGTGATCCCCTACAACCCTCTAAGGAGCTCATAGTTGTTCCGCGCTCCGTACTAGATGGACTCATTACAGCCCTACACATCAAGTTGGACCATCCAACAAAACACCAAATGCAACTTGTCACGAAAAGGCATTTCTATGGTTTAGACATGAACTCTGTCATTAGTCAGGTTTGTGATTCGTGCCATGTGTGTGCATCGCTCAAGAAGCTGCCACAGACCTTAGTACAACAGTCCTCAGAACAGCCTCCTGATGCAGTTGGTGTCTCCTTTGCGGCAGATATTCTTAAGCGTAGTCGTCAATTAATTCTCCTTCTCCGTGAAACTGTTACATCTTACACATCAGCATGCTTGGTAGAGGATGAAAAACGTCACACACTTCGTGATGGACTTTTACGTTTAGCTCTTGAACTACGTCCTCTAGATGGTCCTCATGCAGTTATCAGAGTTGACCCTGCCCCAGGCTTTGTGTCTTTGCGCGATGACGAGTCTCTCCGCAGGTTCCGTATTTCTTTGGAAATTGGCCGGATTAAGAATGCTAATAAAAACCCTGTTGCGGAGAAAGCAATTGGTGAGCTGGAAGATGAGCTGTTAAGACAGGAACCTGGAGGTGGTCCTGTTTCTGATCTTGGCTTAGCAACTGCAGTTGCTCGCCTCAATACGCGTATTCGTGGATCAGGTCTGTCAGCTCGAGAGTTGTGGACTCAACGCAGTCAGTACACACATGATCAACTACCCATCTCCGACCGAGACTTGATTATCGAACAACACGAACGTCGTTTATCGAATCACCCTAACAGCGTCAAGGCAAAACATCGTGGTAATACTTTGTCTCCTCACACTACCATCAATGTGGGTGATCTAGTTTATTTGTACAGTGACAAAGACAAAGCAAAAGCTCGCGACAGATACCTTGTTGTGTCTGTCAATGAAGGTTCAGAGTGGTGTTTTGTGAAGAAGTTTTCAGGAAAACAGCTACGCGCTTCATCATACAAGGTTAAGATTAGTGAGTGTTACCGTGTCCCCAGCACTATACCTGAAAAGAAGCATCCTCATCAAGTTCTAGACAATGACAGTGATCCTGAGGAGTACACTCCACAAACTCCGCGACCTCCTTTCACACCCGTTGAAATTCCAAACATTCTGTCTATGCCCGCAAACACAGAAGGTGTACCCCTAAGTGTGCCTCATCATGATATGCCGATACTCATTGGCCAACCAGAGTCTGACCCCCACTTGGATGACCCAAGTTCCGTTAATGACACTCCAGAGAGACCCTGTCCGGATGTCGCAAATGAAGCAATATCAGCTCCTCCTTCACCAGTTGGTATCTCGAGTAGGCCTAAACGAACTATCCGACGTCCACAGTATTTGGATGATTATGATACTACGTAATCAAGTACATGACATATGGGTTACCTAGTGCCGCAAACTATAAACTGTTTTGTATATCAAACAATACGACTTGTAATGATTTTGTTTTAGTACTTGCAAAGACATTGCATCAGAGACTTTTATAGTTATAAGTGTGTAATTAGTTAAAGGTCAGTTAGAGACTATACAACAATAATTATGGGGTTTCCGGGGTAACTCCATGGGTTTTCTTTTAGTACTGTTACTAGTCTGTTCTTCAGAAAGAAGAAGAGAGGCCGCGCCACCATACAATATGTATGGATGTTGGGTTGTGGTTTATTGGTGGTGCGCGACCTTTAGTAATCAATAGTCTAGAGTTACTCCCCTTGGGGATCGCGCTTGTTTGTGACTTCCGTGTAACCATGTGGAGCCTATAAAGTGTGTTCAGAGACTGATTGTCTTATTGTGTTTTCTTAATACTGGCGCCGTGTATTTTGGTAATGATATTTGACCTTGTTATGATTAGATAACACTACAGATAGAGCTGGCTGTGTCGACGATCTATGGCATCTTCTGGGAACACTCCAACAAGAAGATTTTAAAGGTCTAATGAACGAAGAACTAGGACTGATCTGTAATGAGAGCGACACATATTGTACAAGGAGGAGAGGACTGTTTGTGGATATGTTGTCTAGACGTGGGGATTGGTTGTCACAGACTCTGATAACAACACTCATATTAAAAAGTCAAATTACTAGTGAAGAAGAAATGCAACGCTGTTTATTCCACCTTGTAGCTTTGGAGAAACCCTCACTTGTAAGTCATAACACATAATTTACAAATATGACATTGTTTAGATATTGGTATATATCATTATCGCCACATTGCCTTCTTGACTTCACTTTATATAAACCTGTTTTATCGGGTTTCAGGATTTGATGCGTGTTGTAGAGGAAGTTTGCATGGGTGAAGATCATTCCTTTTCTGGTAAGTAATCCACCAATTCACGTCATTATTTTTCTAGTTAGAATTGAGTTTATATCGGTGGCTAAGTTGTTAGCTGGACGACCGATCTGTTTAAAGTAAAACAACTTATATGGAGAACAATTCCAGGCTGCAATACTACTTTTTAATTTATAGTTTCATGAGTAATTTTTGACATGGATCTAACAAATAATTACCAATTGAATGTAAACAATCAATAGTGTATAGTGTAATGACACCGGAGAGGACAATCTCTTTTGTACATTTTGCAGAAATATTGAGTCTTTCAAACACACAACGAAGATCATGTTTGAGTTTGGGGGCCTTGGTGAAGAACGCAGAACTACAACATGCTTCATATGCTGAACAGGTGATAGAAAAGCTGGAGGTGTGGCTAAATACAAAAGGTAATTCACGCGTGAAGAATTTTGTTTAAATGATGTTTGCTGATGACATACTCATAATTATACAAAAAACACATTTTTAATACAGGACGAAACATTGAATCTTCGGAATCTGACGTGAAGAGAAACCGGTACATAGTTACGAAGATGGCTTTGCTGCATGCTATAGGGAATGCCGGGATGAACAGGTCGGTCAAACACATCACTTCGTTCATGAAGCCAAACACGGGTCCTCCAGAGTGGCGGAGAGCGGCAGTTTCTAGTCTCAAGCATTTTACTTGTAACGAGGTGAGCACCACTTAGACCATGTCGTTATTAGTAATATTAATGTATTCACGTATGTGAATGAAATACGGGTTTGCTTGTTGTTGATCAAGTTTAACATGTTAACATGTACATGCTGGGTGTTATTTGCCCCTTTACTGAATCTTGTCAATATATTGAATTTACACAAACGTATTAAAAATATGCGTTTATTTGAATACTATTACAGAGTGCTGACTCTTTACTACACAGCGTTTTGCATGACGACAACACACAGGTGAAAGAGGAGGCGTATGAAGCGTTCCTTTCTCATCCTAACAAAGGGAAGTTGACAGGAACTCAAAAGGATAATATACTTAGGTGAGGGATGTCTGAGATATGAACCATTTATTGCATTATCATAAACACATCAATCATTCTATTATTTTGAAACCGATAATGAACGAAACAAATGATAATGCCATGCTAAACCTTTCTTATTATTGAATCTCACTGTGGTATCAAATAAAAACACAATCTTATTTTTGAAAATCGTCGATAACCAGCCATGTAGTATGTCTTACCTGCAAATTTACATACAAAGATGTGACTGTTTAAGCATCATTTAAACCTATATAAATATATCACATCATTATCTTTACATTATCCTTTAAGTTTTAAAAGTGGGGAACGAACATATTCTATGGTTATAGCGTTAGCGCTCCATAGAGTATGCTCGTTGCCAACTGCGGGCATACCACCAAATGCAGTAAAAATGAGGCACATCAAACAAATCGTTTAAATACAGTACGAAAAATATAACATTCAGGGTGTGTTGCGATGTGGGTAACTATGGCAGCCGTTGTTGTAAATCTACGTGAAGACACCAGTATTGTTAACATAATCAAAAGAAACAACATATTCGTTAAATACATTTTGTGTTTTTTAATTAATTGATATATTCACAATTCAAAATTTCACTCTCAGATTAACTTTGGTTGTGAAGCACAGCGTGTTCTGACACAGATTTAGTAGTGACAAGTTCTCTGGAAACTGTACGCTTCGTTAGCTAAACTGATGGAAAAGTTAAGTATGCGCACATTTTCGCAATTTTATTGACGTTAGGTTATATAGCAGAGATCATCGGGTAAAAGATAAAAACGCTAAAATTGCGTTGATCACTCCTTTCAAAATGGCGCCGTCTAGTTTACGTTCCGTTAACGTCACAAAGACACGACGATTATGTTACAGATTCCCGCGCTTATCAATCCGCTGAGCATTTTTTTCACTGCGTATTCGCTAATTTATTCGCAGTTTACTGAGCTGAAGATGGGAAAGATGTATATAAATGTATATATATATATATATATGTATAGATGTATATATTTTATTGTATTTCCAGTACTTCTTATATATATTATGTGATTGTATTTGTGATTTTTTGTGTTTTGATAAAGGGGCGGATTGCCTCGAAAATTTAACAAACCTTATTGTTTACACTGTTTGAATTACTTCTTTGCCCCATATATATATATATATATGGGACAAAGACGCAGTTTCAAATGTGTGGAAAATGAAAGATATCGATATTTTTGACAGTACTTCGCTGCACTCCGAGAATTAAATTTGGTCGTCAGATCTTTGGACAAAACGCCTGGTATTGTAACACTTCAGAATCTTCACGCGCGTGATGGAAAAAGTGTTTGCATAGCTATATAAATATCTTACTGTATCTAATTGTATTTTTAGTACTGTTTATATGTCATGTGATTGTGTTTGTGTTCTTTGTGTTTTGATCAAGGGGCGGATTGCCTCGAACATTTGACATATATATTAATATATATATATCCAGGTGTAAAGTTTAGCAATCAATCATATCCATCTATCAATCTACACAGCGCAAATTATACCTACCCTACCCTGTTACGACTACGGAGAGGTGTGGTCACTTATAGCGCGAGCCTTAAAGATGGACTGTACTTCGGTATTGTACTTCCTGGCATTCACTGGCAAAAAGTGATTGGAAATTCCGCCATTGGAGCTGAATTTGGCATAACTTTGAGGAACAATCTCGAGTTGGAACTAAGTATAAGCAAACTTTACTATTTTTCTGATTTATTTTATCTTAATAGATCTCAAAGAGTTCATTTTAGTTGTTTAGTCTCCGTTGA
The DNA here is from genome assembly GCF_902652985.1 of Pecten maximus. Classification (NCBI taxonomy): domain Eukaryota; kingdom Metazoa; phylum Mollusca; class Bivalvia; order Pectinida; family Pectinidae; genus Pecten; species Pecten maximus. The sequence continues at coordinate 42,673,080 of NC_047022.1, read as the reverse complement.
TCGGAATAGTTTGAGACACATAATCTGAGTTTGTCATTCTTATTTATCATGGTATTTCACTCTTTTTGAATGAGGAAGGGGTTGTTAATTGTCTGTCCCTTCATTTGATTATTGAATAATAATCAAAACGATATGTAAAGACCTTTTTTGGAGGATGCAGTGCTTTCACTCGACATTCCCTTAACCTATATCATTATGATTAATATTGCTAGGACTAGGTTTTAATGCTGACATGGTATATTTTAAAAGGTAAACGTGCATTGGTTTTTAAATGAGTAACAAAACCAACAACTTATTGCGGAACAAAGTAAAACATATTTTTACATGTATTAGGAATTATTTTTTTCAAAAATGCGAATGTGTTTATGTTACATGTATTGAAACAATTATTGTTGTTCGTAAATTAAACGAAAGGCGAAACCGTTACTCTACCTTACTAGTATAAGTAATCAATTTGATGATTGTATATATATCCAATACTGTATTCCACTTAAGTACATCAAGCTTAAATAAAAGATTGGTGCTTGCATATGTATGTATTTCCACAATCCATATAAGCACTAGTTAATTTTTTTTACCTAAATACCACATGTATGATTAATTATCGCTTATGTTTTGTTTACAGAATTCTTATCTGGCCATTTTGAGATCGATGTCTATAATGCAGCGTTTGCCGTTCTGAACCTCAAATTACTCAATTTACGCTACTCTTTACTTGACGCCAAGATGTGTTATATGGGACACGTCGGATACGACATGAATATTCTGAAGGCAAGTACGCATAATAAAACTAACCTGCTGCCCCATTGCATGATCGTAAGAGGCGACTAAATTTGGAATCTGATCTTTTCTCTTCTTTCTTACTAACTTTCTTCTTCCTAATGTCTGCCTTGACAATGCCACACTTTTGGCCTTGAGTTGAGCGTTCGCCGCTGTGAGGAAGGCTTTGGGTTCTGCCCCTAGCCGAGACATACCCGAGTCTTTAAAAATGGTAGTTGCTGCTCCAGCTTAGCGCTCAGCATATTAGGAGTGGAACGACTGGTTTGCCCGTTGTCAGTATAATGTGACTAGGTGGGATGTGCTGCTGGGTGTCTTCGGCAGTATGCTTCAGTGAGGTAGCACTATAGATTGGCCTATTCCGGCCTATCACAAGGAGACTTAACACGAATATACCGCAGCCGCCCAAAACACACATACGCACTCGCCACACGCATGCATGTCGCACCCACGGGAGGCCGTCCTTAAATGACCTTAGCTGTTAATATGACGTTAAACAAAATAAACCAAACTAAACCAAATAAAATTAAGCATGACTCACGTATCACCGGTAGCTCGGTAGAAACCACATCAACAAAGATGATGCTTCTTTCTTTCTTTCTTACCATAGAAAAGACCTACAAATACGATACAATATAATACTTTTTCCCTCTCGCATTCACATATAATAACTAAAGTAAACTGGCGGCGCGTTTTTATAATAAATCTTATATTCAATGACTTAATATCTCAATTAAATCATGCTATTTTTTTTTATATTGTTTTATGGTTAATGTGTTGTGTAATCGTATTTTTGTCTTTATAACACAGTTTGGTCATCATATAATGACGGGCTATTTCTTTCAGCACAAACCATTAGACTTGCACACATTCTAGTAACTGAAGACTTGTACCTCTTCAGTTTATTAGGGAAAGAGCGTGTTAATTAATATATAAGGATTGAATGTTGCTTTGGTCGATTTCATGGGGTGATGAATTGGTTTGCTCATTAAATTTGTCTCAAGAGCAACTCAATTTATAACCCAACGAAGTCGACCAAAGCAACATTCAATCCTTGAAACAATGCTACAATTAATTGTCAATGGTTTAAACGTTTACATATTTCATAACCGTTCTTTCTACCACAATACCCTGTGTTATTCAACTCTCAGACCATCAGTTAATCATTACAGCTGTTGATTAACAATCTGTTTATACCACACGTGGTATAAACTCTGTACGCATTTTGATTGGCTAAAACGGTGAACTTTGACCCAAGCTGCAATTGTTATTGACGTCATCAATAATCTAATGACGTCACATCACTTTATTTGCATACGCGAAATTATACTTGGCCACGTTTCCCAAGCCGATATTATTGTGGTAGAAACAGGTCACACGACTCGAAATTGTTGGATATGGAATTTATTTCACACTCGTAAGTTATTTTTTAAAAGTTGCAAAAAACACTCGCTAAAGCTCGTGTCTTTTGTAACTTTTGAAAAATAACTTACTCGTGTGAAATAAATTCCATATCCAACAATTACTCGTTGTGTAACCTCTATTTCTTAACAAGTGATCGATCTTAAATGTTTCTTTTCAGGAATTCGGGATCAATGACATTAGGGACCTAGCTAATTTATTCGACAAAGTGAGCGCTACGGTGATAGATCCTGTTGTAAACGCAGTGAACGCCTTCAAAAGAGTGATGAACTTTTTGAAAGAAGGAGGAATTGAAAAACTTTTTAATACTATCGTCCATTTGTTGAAAAATATGCCTACAATATTAAGGCAGGTTGTACTAAAATTCGTAGACCACATCAAAACTTTATACAAGTATGGTGGAGTTCCCTGGATTGATCATTTAAAACGAGTCGTCACCAAAATACATACTTTTATCAGAGACATACAGGAGGATATCATGGGGTTTTATCAGGTTGGTATGACATACATGGGGATATCATGGGGTTTTATCAGGTAAGTATGACATACAGGAGGATATCATGGGGTTTTAGCAGGTTGCCGTTTGACTATTATCACTTTTACTTGTATCTTCTTGCAGAAAACCATTGATGCCGTTACGATTACTCTTCCCTATATTGGCAAGAAATTCGTCCAGAGTCTTAAGAAAATTATAGCTGCCGTCACGTCTTTTCTGACTTCTCCAATTCAGTCAATAGCTTCCCTTGCGAAAGGTCTTCTCGAGTAAGTATACTTTTGTCTGTAAACGATGTTAGTTTTCAGGGAAAACAGGAATTCTATAGTGTACTGTTAATCCACCACCAAAGAAAATTCGAGTTGGATTATACAAAATAGCGCATTGCTGTTATCATTTATATATATATATTTTTTTATTACTTATTTTTGAAGAAAATCCTCATTTTTAGAATTATTTGCATCTTGCAGCGTTAAACTGTCCATTGGGATGTTCATGGATTTCAAAAACATAATGATGGAAACACTTATGAAAATAACAGGTGACTATTGAACTCTTCAATCATTATTGAAATACGATTAATGTTTAATGCCTGATGCTTGTTGATATCAATATAATGTAGAAGTTATGCAGGATCCAGAACTGCTTTCCACTATATCATATCAACAACTTTAAGGAACGAAAGCAAATACCAGGACTTTTTTTTATGAAACACAAATATAAGGACAAAACGGACTCTATAAGATAGCATTGATGACTGAAGGGCTCACACAACTTAATATTTTACAATATGTTATAGCAATTGACTCCTTCTCTAAAATAGTTGAGTATTATATAATGTATCAACTTTACAGATGGTCGAGCAGTCATTCAGTAAAGAATACACACAAGCAGTGAGAAGCGCATTCCCTAATGCTAAGGATACATGTTCTGTTGACGAGAAAAGTCTACCACGGATCAATGCCAATTTCTTTGCATTGAGAGTGCCCATCCCCGTCGGACCAATCATCGTTTTATTCAGTAAGCATGCAATATTGATTACATACGCATCATCTGTCAGGTACAATGTATGTTCAATACAAGCATTTGTTTATCTTATTGAAATACCAACGACATTTCATAGTGTGTACATTTCAATTAATAGTTTTATGTTTATTCCTAGAATTCAGTGTCGGTGGATCTCTCGAAGTATCAGTTGGGATCGATATATGTGTACTAAGCATGTACGCTAAGGTATGGTTATCCATGTCTCTGTCACTTTATTGTTTTAAGTTCTTATAAAGTTCATGATACAGGTTCATATACTTCATAAGATTATCTATTTTACCTTTGAAGACAATAAAAGCTAACGAAATGTAATACAGAAGTTTTATTTATCCTCTACAGGGAGTTGTGACGCCTTCGGTGGCTTTGAGGTTAAAAGGATCAGTAAGTATCCGGATCTTGATTTTCAAAGGAGATATTTCCCTTGAGGGTCTCTTCATGAATACAAAGTTTCCGGTAACGATCACCTTCAAATTCAACAAATTTCCGATCCGCATCGAGTAAGTGAATCAAATTTATGTCATTATACCAATTGTATTAAGAGTACATTACCGTGTATACTAAGTGCAAATGAAATACAATTATTTCATATTCATGTCTGTTTGGGTTTTGGGCACATTACATTTTCTCATTCTTAACAGGGTTAGAAGAAGAAACGCATTTATAAATATCCAAATTAAAAATTCTGTCGTTTTGTCTGAGCCTAAATGTGAGTCACTCCTTTTAAATGACTTTCAGTTAAAAAAAATGAGAGTAAAAAGGTACCAAGAGAAATTAACCTGCATCACACAGCTATGTCGTCCTTCCTTCTTGAAGTAGTCAGTATTGAGGAAATTGAAAGGTGTTTCTTGGCAGGCAATTAAGTTGCAAAAAAAAAGACACGAATTTTAACACAACTCATAATTTTTTATATTTAAATTTCAAAGAGCATTTAGTCTATATGAATATTCTGAACCCTGCCTAATTCAAATGAACCAAATCGTGACGAAAGAAGTCATATGCATCAATATTCATTGTTAAAAGAATAATTATCTGTTTTTAGGAAAAGGCTTGACCTGGAGATAGTGCCAGTTACTCTTACCCTTCGAGCATATCTGAAGGCGGACCTGTGGTTTTTTAGTAAGACTATATTTTCCGCTATTATCTGGAGATACAGTTCCCCGCCAACACACAGAAATATCTTTACGATCGAGGACAATAAACCAGATACTGATCCGCCATTGATCGATTCAGAAGTCTCGCCAGGCGTCGATGGATGCAGTGTGACTCAGGTTGCCAATAGGTCACCACTTGACACCGCGTTCTTACTAGAGGTATCAGCTTCAGATCCAGTGAGTGACGTCCATATGTTCTACTCTATTGGAACAACCCCTCAGACAACAGATGTTACAGGCTGGACAGAATATTACTGGTCCAGCCCTTGTGGTACCTACTACAGAGATACCCAATGGTATACCGTTATACTGGACCGTCAAAGCACGGAATAGTGAGGGTCTTGAAGCTTTCACGACATGCAGTCTTGACACTTACGACAATACTTACCCAGATGGACGAATTGATGCATCATTCGCCTTCTCTAGCCACCCAAGTGTCCTGAGTGGAACTGTTACGGTGTTTGACGACAGTCTCTTGAAGACACCTCATTACAAGGCCGTTGGATTTAGTTCTGGTGGGCATGGAAATGAGATAATGGATTGGGGTGAAATGGCACTCAACAACAAAAACCCTCGATCAAATGAACCGTCCGATCTGAAATATTTTAGCACTCCCAAAGCAGGAAGACTGACGGTGGCAGGATTTTCGTCATTTAAGACAAGAACAGCCTTGTTATGTGCACAGGAATGTCTGAGATATGACAGAAAGTGTGTAGCGTTTGATTATGAGTACCGTACAGAAAACTGCGATCTGCATTCCGTTGTGGAGGGACATCAAGCCAAGCTTAGAATCAGTGGAACGTATGCAAACTATGAGCGCCTGAATATAGGAAGTGCAGCCTTCGTGTCCTACACAGAATTACCCCTGGTCCACGGGCTGACTTACTTCATCAACTTCCATGTAACAAATGTATTGGGATACGATGGCTTTTTGAAATCCTCTGGTACCATTATAGATTTCACTCCCCCGGAGACAGGACCACTGGGTGAAGGGTATACCGAGACCGTGCGATCGGACAGATGTCATGCTGCCATAACACAGAGGTGTATAGACGTAACTGATATACTCAACCACAGGTATGTATAGATTTGTACAGTTAATTATACTCAACCACAAGTATGTATAGATTTGTACAGTTAATTAAGGAAGGTGTTTAGACGTTACTAATATACTCAACCCCAGGTATGTATAGATTTGTACAGTTTATCAAGGAAGGTGTATAGACGTAACTGATATACTCAACCACAGGTATGCATAGATTTGTACTGTTAATTCAGGAAGGTGTAAAGATGTAACTGATATACTCAACCACAGGTATGTATATATTGTACAGTAAGTTATGCTCTACCACAGGTATGTATAGATTGTACAGTACTTTATACTCAACCACAGGTATGTATAGATTTGTACAGTAATTTATACTCAACCACAGGTATGTATAGATTTGTACAGTAATTTATACTCAACCACAGATTTGTATAGATTTGTAAGTAAATTATACTCAACCTAAGGTATGTATAGATTTGTACAGTAAATTATACTTACCCACAGGTATGTATAGATTTGTACATTTAATTAAGAAAGGTGTAGAGACGTTACTGATATACTCAACCACAGGTATGTATAGACTTGTACAGTAATTTATGCTCAACCACACGCATGTATAGATTTGTACAGTAATTTATACTCAACCACAAGTATGTATAGATTTGTACAATTAATTAAAGAATTTTACGAGTTCAACATATTTACTGTGATATATTTTATATATAAAAGTGTGCCTTTTAATTTAAATCAAATTTTAAGTAGTTTTAAAGTTTACTCTAAAGAAATATTATGTACATGTGTATTTAGATTGTCCCCTAACTTTTTGTTTATGTTTTAACCTCAGAATTATTCTAGATGGAGAGCATGCGGAAGTAGTTTTTAATGGACACGTTCCCCAGACAGATTTACTCTACAGCTTGGCAAACCATTTTCTCACAGGTACATATAATATGATGAGATTTAGCTGTTTTGATTAAAACCATCACGCTCTTGGAAGCGCTCTACAAGATTAATTTTAAAACTTTGTTCGTAATATATATGTTGTAAAATGTTAATCTTGTAGTGAACTTTGACGGATTCCATGACAGTGAGACTGGTATCTGGGGATACACCTGGTCCGCTGGTACATTGGCGTGTGGATCAGATGTGGTGCTAGATAGAGATCCACACGGTCATTTGTCACATAACAAATACTGGACACACACAGGCTACACAAAGGACCTCCATCTCTCTGACGGGAAATATTACGTCACGGTCAGTGTTATAAACAATGTAGTGTATGGAGGGGCGTTAGTGACAACTGTCTGTCATACAACTCCAATTGTTATTGATACAACACCCCCTGTTTTCCAAAACGTTTCCGGCGTTTATTACGACGAGGATTTTGATATTTTGGCCATTTATTATACGGCGTATGACGAAGATTCAAAACTCAAACTTATTGAGTTTGGCCTTGGAAAGACGAAGCATGACGTCACTATCAGAGGTTACACAGAGTTTCCTCTTGTAACTGGGGAAGACCCGTTCGTTGGTGTTGAAGATTTCGACCTGACGCCTGGGGTATATGCTTGGGTACGGTTACGTGTTGAGAATAACGGTAAGTAGGATATTCGATATATGCCCGTTTACAATGGAAAGTCAGGGACCTGCTCTTTTAATTATACATTTGGTTCCCACTATTGTACTTTTCAATGCAGCTCCTGCTGTTGTTTAAAAAAACATCATAAACATAGCGATCGGTTACAATTAACATATTGGTATTTTGCTGTATACCTCCACAGTTGGATTATTCACAAGTGGACACGGGGATGATCCTATCATGATAGACAGAACAGCTCCTCTAGTAGGCGTCGTCAATGATGGACTAGTCCTAAAGTCTGACATCCAATATCAGTATGATACATCAACTATCTGCGCCAATTGGATGGATTTCTATGATCCCGAAAGTGGGATATCTAAGTAAGTTAACAACTACCTATTCCATTCAAAAAGCTTTATATCTATAATAGTTTTCAAACTTGCGCGCACTTACCATTTGCATCCAGTGAATTAGGAAAATGCCAGTCTTGGCAGAATGTGAGGATTCAGTTGTTGAAAATAATCAGAAATACGTTTTAAAAACGTTAAATAAACTGCTTTAATTCACATTAATATGATCCTTTTCTGCCGTGATGTGCTATAAGCTGATTTTCTGACGATATTGTAAAATAAATGTTCGTGTGAGAAGCACATTTTTTTTATGTCTGCTTGTAACCAATAAAATCATACTGCAACGGGGACAATATATTGTGTGGATAAGTTTAAATGCTAAATATCATAAAAAATAATAGTTAAAATCCTACATACGTCCGTCCATCCGTCCTTGTTTCATTAATCCCTTGACAAATTTAGTTCATATTCACATCATTACATTGTACCATCAAGGTCGTGTGATTTTGTTGGGTATTTGTCAAAGTTGAAGACCAAATGTCACACATGACCACTTTGAAATAAAGATATTATGTAAACGATATAACATGAAACTGTCCACAAATTTAGTTCATAGTCACACCACGCTTCCTTATCATAAAATTCTACACCTTATTCGATTTCGGTCAAGCGTCTGAGGCCCTATCACTTTCGAAATACAAAGTTGGTACACAATGAATGCACCCCTGGGCTGTTTTTGTTTTAATGGAAGTGATGGGGATATCTACGTGAGGCTCTACTCACCTGATTATTTAACTGGTTCATTCCAAGATTCAAGTGGGGAGTTGGTACAACTGATGGCCGAGATGATACCGTACCGTTCCGGAATCTGACACACCATGAGAAACACGTATGCAGTACCGGTCTGAACTTGCAACACAACATGACTTATATTTCAACTGTTTTTGCCTACAACTCCGCGTTGAATCAAAAATTTGTCAACGCCTCCTCTAATGGTGGTAAGTGTGTTACTTTGAAGATTTTGTTCCCGATATTCTATAATTAGTTTATATTTTCCACTTAAATTGTGACGTCGTTGCAATCTCATTGTTTTGAAGCAAAAAAACGTCTTGTATTTTCATACAAAACATTTTTGTGTTCACATTTTTTCGAAAATGTTTTAGTCATATAATCTAAAAATATATTTAACATGTAGAGTTACTTTTTTACCTGGATGGAAATTGGAATATCTACAATGATCTCGTACTTTCGTTTTTACAATCACACAACATATACGAGTTATATTCCTACCGTTCTCTGAAGAGGTCATGTTCAGCGAAATTTGTCCAGCTACCTTTATTCGCAACATGATTCTGACAATGTAGCGTAACAGCCCATTTAAAACGAATCTCTGTAGATGTGTATACATGTAAGATATGTTTGGAAATGTTAACCTTGGATTCAGACATTTTGGCTTACATCACACTAAATCGTTACAGGTTATGAAAACGGTTTACATAATGTCCTATATCAAACGTTTCTGAGCATTTTAAGATGTTATGCAGTTTTCCTTACTTGTGTACAGTACTGGTTGACGTTACACCTCCTGACGCTGGGTGGATACATGATGGACTGTCCATACACAGTGATATTCAGTTTTCATCAGAATCAGCTTCAAAGTCATGCAACTGGAACAATTTTACTGATGCCGAGAGCAATATTGACCATTATAAAGCGTCGGTATTTGTGAATAATGAACTACGTAAAACATTTGGATTAACAAAAGAATCCAACGTGCTCACTGACCATACCGTAACTATGGACCACAATGACGTCATATCCTGGACACTGAGCGCGTATAACGGTGCTGGTCTTGAGATTGGTGTTACGAGTGACGGATTCCTGGTTGATCATACAGCTCCGGTGATGGAATACATCCGTGATTCAGACTCGGACAGTGAATACCAATCAAACAGCTCCAAATTAGACATTTCCTGGAAAGTGTCTGACCCAGAATCAGGAATTAGTCATCATTCCTTCTATATTCAGGAAATGAATCACAGGATCAAAATCCCGATTTTGGCCAAACGAAAAACAATATGAAGTAATATATGAAAGCACGGGGTTAATGGAATTTACTTTAGAGGATTTGGCTTTGAAAGATGGAGCAATGTACAGTGTCAAAGTTATTTGTACAAACAACGCCCTGCTATCGACACATCACGAGTCTCCAGGTGTCATCGTAGATACATCAGCACCAGTTATGACACAGGTAAATATCTGGTATATTTATATTATATTCATTGTATTTGTTTACCATGCCGCTAACTACCGCTCGTTTATTATCAGTAGGATCAAACAGAAATGTTTTGGTCACATGAGACGAAGTATTAAGAAACTTTACGAACGCCTTATGACCGGCGTCATGTGTTGTCTGTCGTGCGTCGTAAACACTTTACCTATTCGACAGCGAAAATATAAGAAGCCCGATGTCGTGCTTTTAAGCCAGTAGGGATACAAGTTATTAAAAACTACTGTCAATGTCACTAAAAGCTTTTCCTTCTCAGTAACTGAGATACACAAGGTCGAGCTATTGGTATAGTTATGCAGCGAGGAACGACTACAAATGGTGTTCAAATAATTAGCTTTAGATGACCTTTGTGCTCATTCAAGGTCAAACGGGTTTAAATGTGTTGAAATATATTTAAATGTACTCTCAAAAACCAAATAAAAAATTATTGCATTAGGCAGTTGGCATGTTTGGGTGATTGGCTACAAAAATGTATTTAAATGAACCAACCTATATTTACTTTCGTGGTGATAGAGTCCAGACATGTAAAATAGCAGTACGAAACAACTTCTATTTGTACACTCCAGAACTCATGTGACGAATGGACTTCTTGTTTACATGTTCTTAGATGGGAAAAGTCGTAAACTTTCAATTAATACCAAATTTACGGTATGGAAAAATGTGAAAGATTGAAATAAGAAAGAGATTAGAAATTAATTGTTATTTTAGTTAGAGCCGAAATTCTACTATTTTACATTATATCTGTCAAACGTAGCCGTTCTGAAGTGATACCAAACAGAAAGACGAAATTGACAAGAAAAAAGGGAGAACTTTGAAGTAATAAAACTTACGACGCTATCGTTTTGTAGATTAACAATTTAGATTGACTTAGCTCAACATCATTTGATTGAAAAGAAAAGTGTGTATATATCATCAAAGTACTACATAACTGATAGTATAGTGGTTACATTGCCGACGTGTTTCAATTTTGAAATTTGAATTTTTGATAAATTTATAACGATATAAGCGGCACTATAACGATAAATAATCAGTGATGTAACTGTATTGGTTGTGTTTGACTATCTATTGTGCTATTAAAGCAGTAAGTATGTGTGACCACATTACATTACTGTACATTTTACTAGTTTCGTTTCTATATAATTCGGATGAAATCAGGCTCGGATGGGACATTTCTGTTTACCCATGCAATTATGAAACGTCACAAATGCATTGTGACGTCACGTATTCATTATAACTTCAAAGTAGTGTTATTACAGATGTACCTTACGATAGATATGACAAGGTTGTAGAATGCTACAGAACGGGCCAGTAATGTGATACAAATACGGACACCTATGCATCTTCCATCTTCCTCATGTAATTAATTTAAATTACCTTTAAGGAGCTGCCTCGCATTCAATCATCAATGATTACAAACTATTTTCAGGTTCGCGTTGGTGTGGTCGGGAACGATGAGTACGTGGATGAGAATGGAAATATCCTTCATGTCGACCATGCACCACTTCGAGTTTACTGGGCTGGCTTTGATGCCAACAGTGGCATTATCCATTACTACATTGGGGTAGGAACTGCAGCTGGAGACGTATCTCTCACCAATGGTGTACTGGACACAAAATATACATCCATTGTTCTTGAAAACGTGAACATGGACGTTTTTGACCTATCACAAAAAATGTACTACGTAACAGTCTGGGCTAAAAACGGCGCGGGGTTAATGTCCAGTTCAATGTCATCAAAACCTATTAAAGTGGTTGAAGCAAACGTCCCAGGAAATGTAAATGATGGTTTTAAAGATTTCAGTGATAGTGATATGGAGACAGACTTACGTTCAATTGGCATGTCCTTCAACGGTTTCCGAAGTGCTGCTTGCAACATTATGAGATATGAATGGGCAGCTGGATCAGAACCCTACTTTTCGGACATTGTGCCATTTTCAAATTTTGGAATAGTACTTCAAAATCAAAGTTTTGGTCACGCACAGATCAACATTAAATTGGAAGAGAACGTGTTATATTATATAACAGTACGTGCCACAACAGGACATGGTTGTCATGAAGAATACATTGTATCTACATCTGATGGCTTTAAGATCGACTTAACAGACCCGGTGATAGTGGAGATAGCCCCTCCAGAAAATGATACCAGTTACATTCGCCAAGCTCATAACTTGTTCATGGGTAACGCTGAGTCTCCAGTATTGTATTGGGGAGTTCTTGATTCGTCAGCTATTACCTCTATGAAATGGGCAGCCGGGTCACTTCCGTATATGGACGACTTACATATGTTATCAGAGACGCTGCATTCTCGTTTACAGCTTGGGGATTTATCGGTATCCAGTGGAGAAACTGTTTGGATTTATGTCATCGCAGAGGATGCTGCCGGAAATACTGGACATGCCTTATCATCGCCTATCACATCAGATATCACGGCGCCATTAATTAGTAGTCTTAGATGCGATCCGACTATCTCAAAAAACTATGGCGTAGTTTCCTGTTCTTGGCATGCTGTAGAGGAATTTCAAAGTAGGTTGGTGAGCTTCGAGATCGCCATGGGAACGTCCGAAAGTCACCAGGTTATCCAGAGTTACACAGCAATACACATTGAAAGTAAGCAGTGGTCTAAAGACATCAAAAATGAAATCGGTAGTCTTGAGCTGAACGAGATTTATGTGAGATTTCGAGTTTCCAATATACTGAACTTTGTCCAGGACTACAGTGTAAAAGTTGACATTGATACAACTCCTCCTGTAGTTGATTATGTTGTCATCACTACGACAATGGACGCTATGCATGATGGACAGACGACTCCAATAAAGTGCCAGATACCAACAACATATATAGAGGTAACCCTTGGTGCCGTGGAAGATATGGAATCTGCGATCAAAAGGTAGGAAAACACTTATCACTGGCGTTTATACGCCTGGCAAAAGATAAGTCATAACATCATACATAAAGAAGGTCCATCCGTAAACCTGTCTCTTTTCAGTTCGTCGCTCATGTAATCCATATTTAATCGAATAGATATAGAAAGAGAACATACCTATAGGTAAAAGCAAATATTATTTCTTGGATGACAGTGTCTGATGTCCTGCGACCAGATTGTTTCCTAGTTAAGGATTTTGTCTTTTCTAAAACGCCAAGTTTAACACTTTATATACTTTATTTGCCAATGCTTTATAATAATTATAAAATACAGTGATGCCAACGCCTGTGCATTCAAACAATTGTATATATATATATATATATAGTGTAGTAGACGTTTCAATATACATCAGTGTGATCCTTGTCTTATGCTTTAATTACATCAATCTGACCTGCTTTTACATTGTAATTTCATCAGTGCGAAGCCCTTTACCTCTAATGTAATTTCACTGGTGTGGACGTTGCATTTGCACTATAATTACATCACTTTGACCCTCTCTTGATATATTAGTTTTAATTAAATCACTGTGGCCGTGGCACTTGCCTTTTTTCTGTAATTACACCACTATGACACTTGCTTTTAATCAATTCAATCCATTGCTGTGATTGGCCGTTACTTCAAGGTTAAATATTTTGTCCAGTTATATTACTTAGGAGCCGTTAATGATAATGTAAATGATAATATAATATATCAACAAAAGTATTTTGCTTAAAAAGTTGTTATTTGCATAGTTATAAAACCCGGTAAGCATTTGATAATTTTACAGCTTTTTATAAACTTAATTGATCGGAACAGAATAAACAGTCGTGGAGACGAAAGTTTGATGTGAAATGACCAACCAAAGGTCAAAACATTTGTGAAAGTATGACCAAATGTCGCGATGATCGGATTAATTAAAAAGGTACTCTAACAGTCTAACCAAGGTAATTTTTGCCGAAGTTTTTACATTTTTTAGGGGAGAAAAAACTGGTGTTCACGATATCGCTTGAGCAATTTAGAAAAAAAACTGGTTCAACAAAGAGGGATAGAGCGGTGATTAGAAATGGAGAGGGAGTATACTTTCGTGACTGCCCACTTTTGCTATTAGTCTCGCATTTTGCTCAAGTTTTATCGTTTTTGAGTTAAAATTACGAGGTTCAATTGTTTACTTCTTTCTTAGATTCGAGGACCGACATCTTATAACACGTAGAAATGATTATATATGTCACATATAAGTATGTCTTGCTCTTTTGGTATCTTTAAATTAGGTTGGATGTGTTTTAGCTCAGCGTTAACGAGTAATCGTGAGCTAATGCTGTAGCCCCACGTCCGCGTCGGCGTCGGAGTCGGCGTCGGCGTCGGTGTCCCAAAAGTTTTTTCGGATCAGTTTTTGGAAAGCTTCTAAGTCCAAAAGTAAACACCTTACACCCTTCTGCTATGGTTTATACATTCATTAGAGGTCTAGGAGTGATATTATGGCTAAATCATGCTGAAAAAAATTGTGTTTTTTTCGCATTTTACCATTTTGTGGACTTAATTTTTTTTAGCACCAAAATCCACTAAAGTTTTTGGGATCAGTTTTTGAAAGTACTAAGTCCAAAAGTATACACCTTTCAAACTTCTAATTTGTTTTATGCATTCATAAGAAGTCCAGGACTGATGTTATGGCAAAATCATGAGGAAATTTTTTTTTTTTAAATTTGGCATTTTACCATTTAGTGTACTTAATATTTTTGGGCACAAAAACCCTCTTTAGAGATTTTAGGGGTAAGTTTTGGAAAGCTTGTAAGTCTACACCCTTCTTATTTGGTTTACACATCCATTAGAGGCATATATATGCATACATAAAAATGAATGCATAGTGTGATTGCTACCGCCGTAGAGCTTTCGCAATCATTGATTGCACTTGTTGAAAAAGTTACACAATTTTACTCGTTGTGGTTTATATACAACTTTTTTTTTTTTGTTTTTTTTTTTGTTGCTTTGTTGTTGTTTTTTTTTTTTTGATTATTTTAATTTTTTGTTTGTTTGTTTTGTTTTTTTCTACATCATTGTATATTTTTATACAGGGCGGAGATTTCTCTCGGTACTGCCATTGCGGAAGAGGACATTCTTCAATACAGAGATATTGAACCTACTGTAAAGAACGTAATCTTTACCGGACTTTCTTTGGAACCTGGTGCTGGTGTTTATGCTAAAGCACGTATTCACAATCTGGCAGGCCTATACACTACTGTAATTTCAAATATGGTTCTTATCAGTCAACCGCCAAATCTTGTTGTACACGATGGACTATTGAGTAACGATAGAGATGTGCAAAAAGATCTCCATCTTCTGGACGGAGAATGGATTTACTCTGGTTTTTGTGAGGTGCAAGAGGCGGAATGGTCCATATATGACAGCACTGGCGATATCTTACAGCATTTTCAACAGCTTCCTGATACCACAGGGAAGTTCTACAACGATGAACTTTCACTTGCTAATAAGATCACTTATATGAACGTCATCAGACTAACCGATGACCTAAACAGAACAATAGAGAAGACATCAGACGGTATCACAATTCGTATACAGCCGCCGTCCCCAGGTTATGTACGAGATGGATTGGGTGATGACATCAATTATCAGTTTGCGACTGACCACTTGTCAGGAAACTGGAATGCGTTCGGGGATGAAACTTCGTCAGATATGACGCAGTTGGTTTCACATTACGAGGCGGGCATTGGAAATGATGTGACATATACCTCCAGGACAACAAATGTACATGATTTTGTCAACTCTGGACTTAATACATTCATAACATTTAATTCACTTAATTTGACCGAAAAATCTTTCACGTTTTACATAACAGTAAGGGCATACAGCATTTCTGGAAGCTACGAAGAAGCATACTCAAATGGAATAAAGGTTGGTTATCAAGAAGGAATACGAGGAGGAGTTGTAAATAGCTCCAGATACCAACACGAGACAGACCGGCTTTTAATTTCATGGTCAGGATTTGAATCTGATCTCGGATTATACAAGTTTTATGTCGGAGTCGTTCCTGCTGGTGTTTCTGTAGCAAATAAATCCTCTTCTCTGGAACAGTTAACACGTTTCGTTAACAATTGTGATGTTTTTCCTCTCACGAATGTTGATGTAGATACGTTTTTTGACGCCAAAAATCTTACACTTATTCATGGACAGAGCTATCATCCACTTGTTGTTGCCGTTGATAATGCTGGTGAATGTAAAGTTGTAATTGGTGAAAGCGTTGTGGTTGATACAACTCCGCCGTTCACACAGTACGCGACCCTGCTGATCAACGGAAGAGAATCTAGTACATTTACCTACATCGACAGCTCCGATACAGTAATTGTAGACTGGAAAAATATATCAGACCAAGAAAGTGGCATATCATCTTACAATGTCGCGGTTTATGAGTACCTGGGATGTAACGGAAATGGTAATGATACCAATAAAGAACTATTGAAAAGTATCACAGTTACATCAGAGACACAAGTCAACTTCCGGAAAATGAACTTAGCATCAGATCGAGTATATATTCTGGGTATAGAAGCAGTGAATAATGCCGGTTTGTCCGAATTTGTAAATGAAGTGCATTTTCGTGTAGATGTATCAAAGCCAATGGAAGGTACATTAAAGATAGCCGATGATTGGTCTCACGACACATCATACCAGTCCTCGAAAAATTCGATAAAAGTGTGGATAGCCATTGCTCGTTCTGAGGAATCTTTCAACTGTCCGTCACAAGTACAATTATTTCCCAACGACGGAAATGGCGTCTGGTGGCATGAAGATAGCAAATGTGACAACCAATGTGTTTACATCACAAGCAATACACTTCAGTTAAGGATAGGTTACAACATTGCTCTGACATCAATTGATACTGGGATCATTTCAAGTGACGATGTAACATTGAGGAAAGGGGAATACAAGGCAGCGATGGATGTTGCCAGAGGAAATAGCACAATCACTTCATTCTTTATAGCTACATCACAGCGGGCGGTATCCACCCATTTGGAACCTCCTGTACCTGACGATTTCTCTTCGGGAAATATTGAGTATGACTATGCAAATAAAAATACGTCAAACACAACAATATCGCGAAACGGAACTGTGGAAAACGTTGAGACTGCTAAACTTGAAGGTAACGTGGAGGATGTCAATGGCTGCGGTGTTAGTATCGTTGGAGAAAGGCAAGCAAATAGCCAGTCTTGGGATGGATTATTTTGGTGTGTTGATACATATAGTCGAAATAATCAATGGTTTAAACTGGAAAATGACCCAACAGATCGAATAAATTTATTCTCTATTCGATTACTAAAGAGCGAGGCGGGGGCATGGAATCTTGATCTTCTCATCAATGGTAAGCAAAAGGCGGTATTGAGTGGAATTTCATTACCTAAGAAGGCTAAAATGTTTTTCCATACTTCGACGAACAATGGGCACAAATATCCATTGTTATGGCACGATCCCTACCAGGCGTATGTGACAGTAACAGAAGTATATATACCGACAGAGGTTGACTCGTTATGCCAACATGGTCGGGGATTCTTTGACAACGAAAGTAAAATTCGAAGTATACAATTAGGAATATCTGACGGACTTGATCAGGTCACCAACATCTCACCATTCCAGAGCGTGAAGACGTTTTGCCAAATATGCTCTTCTCAATGTTATATTGGATGTGATGAGAATTGCATGTTCAACTCAGATTTTGAGTTGTTGTCTTTCCATATATCGAACCTTCATTTACAAGAAATTGTCATTGAGAACATTGGAGACGATGTTATAGTAAAAAACGCAAAAACTTATTATGCCATTGCTAAGGTAACCAATTTCGCAGGAAATGAAATTATTTCGTATTCAAATGGCATCGTTGTGGATACAACCCCTCCAGTATGTGAACCAGTGAAATGCGTAGACCCCGCCTACAGCAGCACGGAGGAGACAAACTTCATTGGCACCAATCAACAAATAGGCGCGTATTGGTCTTGTATAGAAGATATCAGTGAGCTCAAAGAAACAGTAATAAGTGTCATCTCTGTTGATGATGGTCTGGATATTTATCAAGAGGAGAACGTTGGCTTGGAGTCATCAATCAACATTGTGTTATTGAATGGAACCTACTTCCAAGACAAAAAGCAATATAGATTTAGCTTGACAATTTCTAATACTGCTGGACTTTCATACTCATCTTTCTGTGATGTGACCGCCCTATTTTCCCCTCCGGCTATAGAGCATCTCCATGTGAAAACGCTCTTTGATGTAGTAGCGGCTAGCTCTGTAGAATTGATAGACCAAAATGACAGATTAGGAGTATTCTGGGCCAATGAAGATAGTAATGTGGAAACTTACGGTAGGAAAAGGTTTATTTATCTTATTTTGTATTTAAAGTACTATGGCATTTAAAAAGGGATAAAACACCTGTAAACAACAAATATTATTATTAAATATGACATGCAAATATTCTAGCGTCGGGATATCAAGGTTTAAAAAAATCAAAGTTATATTTTCAGCGTAGCATGAGTTTGCAATTATTTCTGTTTCAGAGATGAAAGTAGGTACAGAACCAGAGAAAGATGACATAATCCCCCTGGCCACCATCGGTGTGAACACATCATCTAGTTTTTACATTCTTAACGATAAAATCTGGATCGACGGCGTCCAGGCACCCTTAAATGTATCCGAACTTGCTGATCCTTCGACAGCTAACCTGTACAATACGAGTGATACTGCCCCGATGTTTCTGATGGAACCAGGACGCTGTCTTTACATTACAATACTGGCACGTGGACCATCACACTTAGCAAGTACTGTACACAAGGCACCGCTATGTATTGCAAGTAAGTAACAATTAAGGCTAATTTGAGATTCATTCATTATATAGATCAAACACTAATGTTGATGTGGCATATTTCTTATCGAATTCATTATCAGTCCCAGATAGAAAATGCACTGTCAGACCGGGGTTCAAACACTAGCCGGATGTTATACCAGTTAAGCTACCTGGTCGCCGATTATCGACCAGGTCCAGTTTCATTACACACGTATACGTATACTGCTTATTGTAAGGACCACTGTATGTAATATAACTATCCTAAGCTGACAAAATGATTAATCTACAACTTCTATGACTTAACAAAAAAACTCAAATCGTATTTGTTTTCTTAACAGGGAGCACTGACGCCTCAATGAATTCCTCAACACAAACACAAATCGTGGTGTATGCAGTCAAGACCTCTATGACAACAATACAAGGCGACGTTGAGGCATTGTCGGACTTGATTGTCAACTACACAGGTAGATAGATGGGGTTTTGTCAGCAAAAGGGCTGAGGCTTATTTTTAACTATGATCTATGACAAGCTACGGGCATTCACTTTGCATTTTAGCGATTGATTTTAGAAAAAGTGTTAAGTTTATTTATCAACCATCGTAGTTATGACCCCCACCTCCACCACCCTTTCCACTTCCTCTATGGGCTGGAACCCCGCTTATTTTGTCGGTCGATAACGCGTTGGCGTTTATTTCTTTCTGTTTTATTAAGATATGTTACATCGTTGGGTGGTTGTTTCATTGAAGGGAAGCATTTGCTCTTTTCTGTACTTAATAAAAACATATTTTATTACTATTTAATTAAATAACTATGGTTATCGCTTAATTAGCCACTGGAACTGGTATAAGATATAATCTGCAGCCAAACAGGAATATGTGGATAGAAAATACGACTTTGTTTTGTCAATTAAATAAACTGGCATCATAATACGTATGTTCTTTAGAGGGAGAGAAGGTTTAAGCAACCCTTTTCTTATCAAACAAATAAAATCAATAAGGATAAGACGAATTTATAGTAAATTATAAAGTTTGGGTATTGTAATGGAAACTTATTTTGATAACCACAGTATTTTAGATATAGGAACAGAAAAAAATAAAAGAACTGTCAAAAATTTGCACAAACATATTTTGGAGGAAAGTTTTAAAAGTCTTGTATCAAACCATTAGTGCAAGTAACATATTATATAAAACAAATATTTCTCAAAATCTACTATGGTGTAATAATGAAATAAAAATTAATCAAAAAGTTATCTTCTATAAAGCATAGTATAAGAAAGGTGTACAATTTATATATGATGTTATCAAAAGTGATACATATTTTTTACAGTTCTGAGGAATTAAGGGGAAAATACAATATCAAAACAGATTTCGTAATCTATCAAGGATTAAAAAAATCGGTTGAGGAATGTTACATATTATGGTGAAGAAACTATTTTACTACCAGCTATACCTCTTGATCTCAACTTATTCATAGAAACAACTAAGGCGCGCAAGGTTTTTACAAAACATTTGCAAAGATAATTTAAACCAAAACCTACAGCTCGACGAAAATGGAACCATATCTTAAACTTTAATAAAGATACAATGTACCTGGGGAAAATATATATAACCCATGTCAAAACCACTACTAATTCAAAATTTCATTGTCTTCAATACAGAATAAATAATAGAATCCTTACTACAACCTCTTTCCTCTTTTGTAAATCCACCAACAATCTCTTCTCCCTTTGCAAAGCAGAACCAAAAACCATAACACATATACTTTTGGATTGTGATAATGTATCTAACCGGATTGAAAATATAAGAATTACTATCATAACTAAGAAAATTGGTTTGAAATTTGAAAAACAAGAATTCATCTTTTATCAATATATGAATAAACACCAATAATTTAATCTGGATAACAGCATTCTCCTTACTATAAAACAGTTCATATACAAACGTAAATGTTAAGAAGTAGATTTTCGCTACAGTTTAAGAAATATAAATTATTAGATTTGAGTTAAAAGCATATCAAATTATTATTTCAGTAAATTGTTATAAAACAAAGGTCAGCTAATTGCTCAAATAAATAAATGGCTACCTTTTCAAAATTTTAGCTGAGAACATGATACGTTTTTTCCCCTTAAATATCAATATCACCAGCCTTTCCTTTGTGTTTTTTCACTTGACATTTGTTCATTTTGAATTGCTTTTCCCCGAAGTTAGTGGAATAAGTGATTTTTATGACAATATTTTGAATCAACTGATAACTAAATTATCGATCTACATGTTTCTGTTTAATGTCCATGTCATTGTGCATGTATATATGTTTATGTTTTTATGTATTTGTTTGTTGTCATTGTCATTTTCATTTTTTTTTTTTTGGTGCTATAACTTCAACTATCAATTTTACCTCGTCAAAGATTATACGGTTCCAATTAATATAGGTATTGTTTTTTCAATCACAAGCTATAGCATCACAAATTATTAACAATATTACTACATATAAATAATCTACCATCATTTAATAGAAGCAATAAAATCAAGTATCAATGTCTTCTATAATCAAAACTTGTACATGTATATTGTTTTCGTATTTATGGCTTGAAATATGATTTAAAATGCATAAAAACTGGTTTTCAAAACATCAAATTTAACCATATGTATTTAGTTGAAATATAGGAAGCGTAACGATTTAGCGACCGATGTACTTTATGATTCAAAGGGTTCTCCGGATACGCCATTATTGGCCGGTTATCTGATTCCGATGTGACGACAACATATGGGTCTGCAGCATCAGCAACATTCCTTTCGTTTATTACCAACCCCAACATCACACTGAAAATGACGTCACGCGTATTAACAAATAGGTACGTCAGTGAATGTACAACAACTATTTTTAAAGTAGAAACAAAAAGACCATCACAGTTAAAATGAGTATCTTCGAAAAATCTTTGAATAGTATTGTTGAAATTGTCATCGATAATTGCGTCATCATGCCAATAATTAAGTCAACACAAGCTGATAATTAAGTCGACTTAACATGTTGCTGGTGTGAATCATATTCACTAATATGTAAAGCCTTAGAAGGATGCATTAATGTATAATATCTGTTACAGAGTCCTGCGGTTCCTTGGCGAAACATTTTTCATATCTCCTACACCATCTTATGAGTTCTTTGCCATGGATATAAAGGTCGCAGTCAATTCAACACTTGATCCTGGGACTTTACCAGTGTTAGTGGTGTGGATAACAGACGAGGGCGGTAATTTCCTGTGTATTATACCCATATCAATATGTGACTTCGAAGCAAGAATAATACTGATGAACTATATGTTACTTTTCAATAACTTGATAATCTAAAAAAAATATGTGAAGATATGTTTTATGTTAAATTTATGGGTCGATACCTTGTTTATTTGTTTTTTATTATTAAAATTTCTGTAATAGATAAAAGATGTATTGTGCGTTGATATCAATGTGATGAAATTGTGAATAATTTTAAGAAAAAAATTAAAACTAAAAGCGTTCAACATCTGAATGATTAAAATAACGACATATGTAAGGCAATGTTGAATCGAAAACCACTTATTCCTGTAACGTGCATTATTTATGAAATGTTCTTTCAGGAACTGGTCATTGGGATGTGCTAGATCAGAAATGTGCATCTGGATACTATGAATCGTCTGGCGATGGTTATATCGTTTTCAAGGTACATAATATATGTCAAAATTTGAGACAGTCTTCAGGTTAAAAAAACGTTAAATGATGCGATTTACCTGTAATGCAATCACAAATTGATACTCGTTAGTAAATTGATACAGGGAATGAAGATATTCATGAAAAGACATAAAACATACTACAGTATTAACAACTCTCTTGACACATACCACAGGAATAACCACACTCATGAAACATACCATATGAATAACCACTCTCGTGAAACATACCAAAGGAAAAACCACATTCGTGAAACATACTACAGAAAAAACCACACTCGTGAAACATACTACAGGAATAACCACTCTCGTGAAAGATACCACAGGATTAACCACACTCGTGAAACATACCGCAAGATTAATCACACTCGTGAAACATACCACAGGATTAATCACACTCGTGACACATACTACAGGAATAACCACACTCGTGAAACATACCAAAGGATTAACCACACTCGTGAAACATACCACAGGTTTAACCACACTTGTGAAACATACATCAGGATTAACCATACTTGTGAAACATACCACAGGATTAACCACACTCGTAAAACATACCACAGGATTAACCACACTCGTGAAACATACCACAGGAATAACCACACTCGTGATACTTACAACAGGAATAACCACAGTTTGGAAAATGGTGTCATAAAATGAACTAAGACATTTGAAGAAGTTATTTCAATGTCTCGCTTTAATAGACGGTGCTTTGTCATAACAATGCCGACCTTGTGTCCTTCTATCGGTTTGTCCTTCGTCACGAAGATGTACTTGCGTGTTAATTCGAGATCCATTCCGTCAGATATCTTCGTCGTTTATAAGAGACGAAACCTAATGCAAAGTTCGGTTTTAATTTCACAATAAATCATTATTATACAATACGCATGTTCTTTTAGCGAGGCAATGAATGCAAATAAAAGCAAAATCCATATAAAAAGTACACTGCACCTCAGGAGTCGGGGGACAAAAGAAATAAATAGTACAAACTAGTCGAACCCGTCCGTATATCCGTCTCTTTGCTCATTATAGTTGATAGTCATATAGGACCGAGGGGTATATTTGTATTTCATGCAGTA